>NC_034409.1:178719644-178751537 GCF_002078875.1 Numida meleagris | reverse complement strand
CGCGCTTCGCCGCGCCGCTCCGAGCCGCGGGTGCTGCGCGGCGCCGCCTCGCCGGGAGGCTTTAAAGCGGCGGCGGCGGCTGCTGCCCTCCTCTGCCTCGGCCGCCCTCCCTCGCTCTCCCCTCCCCCGGCTCCCTCGCTGCTCCGCGGGAATCACGTGTTATTTGGAGCCCTTTCCTCCTCCTCCTCCTCCTCCCGCCTCTCCCCTCCCCGCTCGCCGCCTCTCGCACGCCGCGGCCCGGCCGCAGCCCCCTCTCTGCCCCTCTCCCCGGCGCCGCGCTGCGCCGCGCTCCCTCCCCGCGCTATGGGGATGTCCCCGCTCTATGGGGATGTCCCCGCGCTATGGAGGTGTCCCCGCGCGGCCCCGGCCATGCCCGGCCCCGCCGCCTCCGGGCCCGCGGCGGTGCTGGACAGCTCCCTGAGCCCGGGCTGCCGGGAAGGCGGTCCTGGGTGCCCGGCGCCGGAGAACTTCACTGAACGGCACCAGTAAACCTTCCGGAAATGGATGGTGTTAAAAACAGGGGAAGGCTAGAGGGCTGCTATCAGTTGCCAGAGGAAAAAGTTCTTTTCGGCTCTGACATTGTGGGTCACGTCCAAAAAGGAATTAAACTCATTCCCTGCGTTACAATCCAGCTAAAGGAAAAAGGAGGGGTGCAGGAAACGAAGCAGAGGAGTTTGGATGTAGGATGACACCCGTAAGGCGGTGTCAGGGCTCCCTTTTCCCAGCCCTCCCTGTCCACGCGGCCGGGGTGAAGGAAGCAGGAGAGTGCCATGGCAGCAGGGACAGTCCCATGAGCTTGGCAGAAAGACCACAAGGAAACGTGAGCTCAGTGGTAGTGCTTCATCCAACCATCAAGAAAGACAACTTGTCATTAATTCATCTTCTGTTAAATAAAGCTTCCTTTAAAAGCAATGCTTTTAAGATAGTTTTTACTCCACCTGTCCCCTGTATCATAGTATACATTTTACCATCCCATCCTGTGAAAGATCTGAGTGCAGCCTTAACAAAAACCCACCGGAGAGAATGGGAAGACCCCACAGACATGGAGCAGCTTTGGGGGATGGCCCGAGGCAGCCCAAACTGCACGCCCGCGTTTGGAAGGCCAGGCAGGTGGCTCTGAGAAAACAAGGCATAAATCACAGATTTCACCATTCCTTTCAGTGCCACCATCTCTCGGCTCACCAGGTTTCTGTTTCAATTTTCTTCTTTCTGTAGAAATTTATACGGAGTAAGAGAAACAATGAAGCTCCTTTTGTCATGGCACAGTTCTTAAATCTCTGCGGCTTGAAGCCTGTGGCTTGAAAGGATGTATCATAAAGCCAGGGTGGTCCGTGCTGCCGTCTGTTGTCTTATAAATATTACACTTGGGATGCAGAGAGACTTTCTTTTGCAGCCCTGGTAATTCCCTCAGCAGCACTAGGACTGGAATCAGAGATGTCTTTGCTTGAAAGTTAATTCACACATGAGCCTCCAGATCCATTGCCCTTCTCTGTCTTTCCTCCTCTCTTGTGAATAACAATATCCTTCAGTACTTAGAGCACAGAGAAAAGTCAGTTATTCTGCCTTTCCCTTCTTCCCTCCACTGAAATGCTCATTTTGACAGAAGACACACAGCCAGCCTGCCCTTTGTCCCAGCTCCTGCCACTGGGGGCAGTCATCCATTTAGGCTGGCATTTTTTGGAGCTGTCGTACAATCACACAACGATTATGGATGAAAAAAATGACGATCATCTAGTCCAACCATCAACCCATCACTACCATGCTGACTTAACCATGTGAGCACAGGGTGCTCTGAGTTAAGGTGTTGACATCCTCCAGATGCTTCGGGTTCCATTACACTTATTTCCTTCTCATAGATAGTATCACACAGTCTACAGCAAAGCAAACTTCTGCTGGATCCTGGTGGATGCAGTGGCAGTGACACCTGGGGAAGATGCACACAGCTCAGTGTTGGAAATACAGATGCATATTTATGATTGCAAACTGCTGCAATACCAAACTATCAACCAGTTCCTTGTGCAGTGCTTCAGTTGTAGGACTCAGGGAAGCAGTATGCTTGTGGGCACTTTTGCATTTTATTCAGCCATGGGGAAAAATGCTTTTGAGAAGACAAAACTGACATTTTTTAAGCATCCGGTTTCCACTTTTCCTGGGAGTAAAGTTTGAAATAGTACTTCCCAGGGCAACTTGTCATTGGTGTATGACAGCACTCTGCGTTCCCTTTGCAATATTACCAATGATTTCCTCATGCCACTCACAGCCTTATTCCTTTATATCTGCAATGTAGTAACCCTGAAACGCATTTCTTTGGTGACTGTTCCTGAGGTCAGGATTATTACAACCAAATGCACTCAAGTGCCAAATCAATTCACTGCAAGAATATAAAAGACATTTCCCTTCAGCATCTGGATACTGACCTTCACCATTCAGAGTGGAAGATGCAATCATGCCTCCAAGACTTCTGTTGTTCCAGCTGGAGCATCACTGTGAGTAAGCATGGACTCAGTGTCGCTCCTCGCTGGCTGTTTTACTCAGCCTTAGCCTATGGAACTTGTGGAAGCAGGCCTAACACCTACCTGCTCCATCACAAGGGTTGGTAATCTGCCTACTGCAACACTTCTTGGGATTCATAATATTAAAATACATGGCATTGGTTAGAGACACCGGCTAGAAAAGTGCCAAACACCATCACCAGATGTCTTGTGCTAAATAGGTATGGGCAGCAGGGCGTTGCAAGACCAGGAGGTCCAGCAAGTCATTGAGACCCTGGATCGTTTTCCTCTTTCTATTTCCTCTGATCAAGATACAACCTTGGCAAAAGCTAAATACCACAGAGGGCTGCTTCATCAGATAGTCAAATGCTTTTGACAGCATGTAGACATAGACAGTTACAGCACATAAGAGAACAAATGTTCTTCTTTTATACATGTCTTATCAGCCTAAATTTGCATTTGGCACACTATTGGATGAATAGCAGACATGTCTGTAAAATGTATAACGTTCATCTAAGCAGTGCCTACAAAACTTTTCTATCATATTATGACAGAATGCAATTTATGTGTCCCACATGTCTTGCAGACAGCTCAGAGAAAAACACGGATATTTTTAATTCCTGCACAATTACTACCAGACAATTGCTGGTCTAAGACTTTTTTCCAAATTTTTACTTGTTTTCAATTTATTTTTTTGTTGTTGTTATAGGAAGGAAAACTCACAAGACTGTGTTCAGACCTGACATAAAATGCATGGTCTTTAATTTCTATTAAGTTCAACATGATAATATATCATTATTTATTCATGAGTTTTATTCGTTATTAAGTAAGCATTTCTCATCAGACATTACACACTGCAGTTTTTATATCATTTTTATTTTCAAATGCTGTATTTCTGCTGTTCAAACAGCCTTGAATGATTAAAATAACCAAAATACTTTCATCATAGCACATTTCATTGTCCTATTTGTTAAGGAAACGCACAGCAGAACTGGCAAAAGAAGTTATAACAACAGATTCCACTTACGGATTAGTCGTATATACCACATACATCACTTAAATACTTCCTATCATTTCACCTAGGACATTATATGCCTTTCTATAATAATCTTTTTATAATACTGTTGAACGTATAAGTACTTAATTTTCCTTTAATAGAAAAGATTGTTGTCCTGAGATCAATGTCTCCCACTGAGAAAGTAAACATCTGTTTTGCAAAGCATTTCTAAAGCAGCAGGAGACCATTATCCTGTGACAACATTCTATTACAATTACTTTATTGCAGTCAGGCAAAATGAGTGATGTGTAGCACATTTATTCTTTTTTTGCTTTCTGCCAAACCTTTCTGTTCTTTATCCAATGACTTCCATCTGGAGTATTGCCTGGAAGGACGGCTGGGGCATGCTGCCATTTGTCATTAATGATCTGTTGAATTACTATTGGCTTAAAGAACAGATCCGTTTTATGTTTCAGCTTCTTAGAAATAAAGTTTATCTGCAAGGCAGAGGGAATTCACATTGGTCAATGATGTTGATCTTCTGGCAATGGGGTGTATTTGAGTCCATCCAGCGTGTTACTGTCCTGTTTTCAGCAGGGACAGAGTGTTTTTTTTTTTACCTTCATAGTTTCTGGAATGATGCTGTGTTTTTACTTTGGGAGAAAAACAGTATTGGTAACACACTGATGTTTTAGTTCTTGCTGAGCAGTGGCTGCACAGAACCAAGAACATTTTGGTTTCTCATGCTTCCCAGACAGTGAGGAGCTGGAGGAGGGGTCAGAACCAGGACAGCTGACCTAACCTGGCCAAAGGGGCATTCCAGAATATATGGCATCATGTGAAAAACAGTTTAAAAACTGTGGGCAGCCACTGCTTGGAGACTGGTTGGACATCCATCAGTGGGTGGTGAGCAATTGCTTTGTGCATCACTAGGTTTGTAAATACATACTATAATATTATTGCTACTATTATTATTCTCCTTCTCTCTGCCTTTTCTGTGTTTGTTAGTAAATAGTTTTTATTGCAACCCACCAGTTAGTTCCACTGCTGTTTTTTTTCCAATTCTCTGCCCCATCCCATTGGGAGAGAAAGAGTGAACTGTGTGGTGCTGAGCTGCTGCAGGTTAAACCACAACAGTTACTGAAGGAGTATTTAATTAATTTTGCGCTGTGGGATGAGATCCTACGTAATGAAGGCAGCAGAATCTGGACCTTAATGACCACAAAATGTCTTTGGTCTGTGACGCTTAGCATATTTCAAAAGTAGAATTTTCTTCTCACAACTGAGAAAAGTGAAGCACAGGTGCGAGATAACATGTCTCTCACAGTACATACCAGATCAATAGCAAAACTGGGAATTCTTTGTTGTCTAATCTAACTTCAAGACAAAGTTATTCGGAATCAATTCACTTGAATTATGACTGACCAGCATCAGATCCATTTGTGGTTTCAGGGATTTCCCTATACCAACTGCCAAAGACAGATCAAGACAAGATGTCAGGACTGTGCAAATACTGATACCACCACTTTGACACAGATTATTAGATCAAATTGAGATTTTAGATCTCAGGGAGAACTTCTGACCGGATACAGCTCCAACTCACTGTTTAGAAGGAAGACACAGCTGACTTAACATTAAGAATTAAAAATTTATAAATTGTACAAGAAAAAATATGACATGGCACTCAAAACCTCTTATTTCCATTTAACTTGTACAGAGAGCCAGATTTACTGAATTCAACACAGTATGAGGTAAAATGAACCTTTCCTTTATTTGAAGTTCTTCTTTTTCCTGAGTATTTTGCCCTGGGGACAGCAGGTAACAGAGTGACTTCTGTCTCAGAGTTACCTATAAATCTCAATAAGATTTATCTAAAGCAGCTAAACAAGAAGATGCTGATGGGCCACTACGTGGTCTACAGCTGCCTCACCCCAGCACTCTGCAGCTGAGTCAAGCCACTATTTATAGAACAGCTTCCTACAGAAGTCACTTGATTTTCACTCTTGCAGCCACATTTATTCCAGATATATTTCCTTCTATAAACTGTTTTTATGGGGGTATTGATGTCATCAATCAGATTAGAGCAATGAAAATATAACAGTATCTATATACAAGATTAAAGCCAATTTGCTTTCAAGCAACTTCTGAAGTCATAGAATCACAAAATTATTAAAGTTGGAAAAGACCTCTAAGATCACCCAATCCAACACCAAGCCTTCCCTACCATGCCCACTAACTATGTCACTCAGTGCCTCAACTCCACATTTCTAGAACACCTCCAGGAATGGTGATACCACCACCTCCCTGGGCAGCCTGTGCCAGTGCCTCACCTCTCCTCCTGAGAAGAAGTGCTTCCTAATGTTCAACCTGAATATTGTAGTGGGAGCTCAGAAAGTTTTTGAGACTTCTGCTTCAGCTCCTTGCACTCTTCATAGATGATGAGAATCCAAGATGAGGAGGACTTTTAGAATTCTTGCGTCCAAGGCAGAGGCTGAATTAAGCCAAGATGTCCATCTTCCCTGAAATGGCTGTTTGGGCTGCTTCATTTCTTGAGGGAAGGCAGAGTCCATGAGGCTGGTAGAAAATCCCCTTGGTAGTCTCACACAGCACATACCACTACCCAGGTAACACTGTGGTGTTCACTGGACTGAGAACAGGCCACAAAAGCATCAGGTGGCTCTGGAAGCAAAGACAAGCAGCCAGCAGTTAGGTCTTGGGAAAATTATGGTAGTCACAAAGTACCAATCAGTTTTTACCAGGCTTGTACCCGAGCTGTGGGAGGAGCAGCTTGCCCGAACAAGCAGTCTTGCACTGTGTCTGGGGTGGGTCAGCAGCAGAGCTTGTACCAGGAGGATGTTCTTGACAAGCTCATCCAGGACCTGTCTAGGAGTGTGACAAAGCCTCCCAAAGGAGGTTAAACCAGTGTACACAGTACGCAGTGTCGTAAATGTATCTTTTTTGTGTCATCTGAGCAAGCTAGCCATTTCCACTAATGTTACACTTTTACCACAGTTCATCATTTCACTATTAACAAATTAGTATCTTCTACCAGATATTTTCAAATTTTAAAATGTCAAAATGTAGATCGTTGTCATTAATTTTCTCTAACAAATTGATCTAAGATTAACACACAGTGGCATCTTGCCTGATTAGATTGCTTTTCTCATCCTAACAGGAAATCACAGAATATTCTACCCAGACTTGCTCAAATGGGAGACCTTATAATGTATGAGTAGGAACACTTTCTCTTGGAAGCTTATTTGCATCCTGTAATGGATGAATTGATTAATATATCATATTTAGTGACTCTCTTCCATGAAGCACCAAAATTAATAAAGGGGCTTATTTATATGTGGTTTCAGCAACAGTGGGGGGAGAGAGAGAGAGGGAGAGAATGTGCTCATATCTATAGAGACAGATAATAAGAAACCATCAAAACAGTACATGAGCAATAAAAAATATCTATAGTGTCTACCTATGTGGTATTATTCTCTGAACACAGCCGAAATGTTGCCAAATGAAAAATCCTGTTAAGCTTTCAGATAAAATCTATTGTAATAAAGTCTGCTATATTTCACCCACAGATGGCAAATGATCCTGTTGTGAAAGTAATTTCTGCAAGTAGCAGAAATACGCATAGCTCCTTACAATGCTGGCATAGCTGTCCCATCATTTTCACAGCTGTAACTTCCCAGCTAACTTAGCATTGCATCATGGCTTTCAGCACTGAGCAGTGTTCAGGGACTTTTCCAGACGTTCATCTTTATGGACTGCTGCGTCACATCTACTTTTATAGGAAGAATCTTATTTATTTTTAGTATTTAGAGAATTTTTTACAGTAGCTGCAAAATCTGATGACATCACTCCACCTGTCTGTTTATTCTGGATTTGGGTTTGTTGGCATTTCTAATCCCTGAAAATGTAGGGGTTTTTTGTTTGTTTGTTTGTTTTCAAAGAATCACAGAATTGTTAAGGTTGGAAAAGACATCTAAGATCATCCAGTCCAACCATCAGCCCATCCCCACCATGCCCACTGACCACGTCCCTCAGTGCCACATCTCCATGTTTCTTGAACCCCTCTAGGGACAGTGACTCCACCTCCTCCCTGGGCAGCCTGTGCCAGTGCCTCACTGCTCTTTTAGAGAATAAATTTCTCCTAATCCCCAACCTGAACCTCCCCTGGCACAAGTTAAGACCGTTACCTCTTGTCCTATCACTATTACCTCCTTCTTCTCTTTCGCTTGATTCTGTAGAACAAGACTATAGGTAAATACTAAGGTAAATGCTTTTCCTGTCATTTGGTTGTTGTCATTTTGTTTTAGTGAAGGAATGCAACTTTCAAATAACAGTGCTTGTGCTACCCAGCTTGCTGTCATTCTGGTTGATATTATTTAGCATCAGGACACTACAATTTCGTACTTCAAGGTTTCTTGTGTTCCTTGCAAAACATGTCATAATTTCCCTATGGAATATTTCAATGCAGAGAGTAGCGTTAATACTAATGAGAAACCTCTACACTGAGAGGGTTTAAATAGTGTGTCTTCAAACATTAATATAACTGGAGACAACATATGTATATATCATATATGTATTCATATAATTTTATCCTCAAAACTTGTCCTGAAATATTCAGAGGGGTGAGTGGAGGGAGACCAAAAAAAAAAAAGGAAACATAGGGAAAAAAGCACCACTCTTTTCTCTGCTCTTACTGGATTCTCAAGTCCTCTTTCATGTCAACTTATGCTATGCAGAAAGGTTTGACAAAGGAAGGTTTCTGTGGGGGAATCACACATCTGAGGGGTGCCTGCAATGTGTTTGGCATAACAGATTTCACTTTTGTAGCATGCTTCTTTCCAGACTTCTCAAGGCGATTTGCAAGCAATTACAGAGCAAATGTCTTCAATGTGAATAAGCCTGAACAAACAACTGAGATTTCATGGTGGATTTAAAAGCATTGTGAGCCCAATCCAGTAGGCAGTAAGTAGTTCTCATCACTATTGGCGCTGGCCGAGGTGCTCAGCACCTTGCAAGGGACATCGGCACTCTCTGAATCAGGCCCTGGGTGAGTCAGTATCAAATTTTTTATGAGAGAAAACTCCACAGGCAAGGTGAAAACTGCTATAATAGGAATTTAACTGCTTGTAGCAATGTAAAATAAAGGCTAGCTGCAAACAACATTTACTGCTAAAGGAGTAATGCTTTAAAAATGAGTCTCTTTAATGAAACAGATGAGCAAAGTATTTTTAAAGCAAAGTGCCACTAAGGGCCTGAAACAATGGAACTGAGTCTTAAGAGGATGGTATTTTACATTTTGCTGTTAAAGCCATCAGGGAAACTGGAATTGTGGAATACTTAAAAGGAGAAAGGAGCTCCAGCCTCTCACTGTGGTGGTGCACCTGATTGCCCAGTTTGCAAACTGGGCAACGGTGCTGCTCTGGTCATCCATCCAGGAAAGACTTCTGTTAAATCGTATTTTCACCTCATTCTTCAATAGTGAGCTTCAGGTAAGGCTGAACCACAAAAGTGAAAAATATTTTCTGCAAAACAGTGAGAATTTGATTAAAAAAAAAATGAAAGTACAAATATAGAGAGTTCAGATTATTTTTAGTACCAATCTGTGCACAATGTGAAGTGTCTGTAAAATAACATGCCGTGTTTTCACCATCAACTGAAATGTATGCCTGCTGCTTCATCTCCAGTTCACCACACTGTGTTTTCTTCATGCACGTGGTTTGTCTTCAGATTGTATCCATTGTTTCCATCCACTGACAATTGTTTAACACTGTATATGACTCAACAAGAAGAGGGCATCAGAAACATTGAAAAACAATTTATTTGCTGGTTGGACACAAATATAAATATAAATATAATGAATATAAATTCATTACAGCAGAAGAAACCAGGTTAGCACTGAGAACACCATACTACCTCTAATGGTGATTACTTTCCAAGATGCTGAGAAGCACCTTGAACTCGCTGCAGATGAAAAGCAGAAGAATGTTTGTAGCACTGTGATATTAATCTGTGCAGTTCCTGATGCAGTATAAATTACTTTTTGATTGATCCAAATGGTTTAATTTGGACAGTATTTTTAAATGAAATTGGAAAATGTGAAATCACATTAAATGAAATTATAGAGATGTAAATAGATATTCTGGTTCTGGCTGGGATAGAGTTAATCACATGAGCCTTTACAAAGAGAGATAATTCTGATAACTCTGAAATAAGAAACACTGCCATTGGCACTTGTGTGAAAGGACCAAAGTTGTTCTAACACTAGGTTTGGTGGGCATGGTGGTGATGGGCTGATGGATGGACTAGATGATTTCAGTGGTCTTTTCCAACTTTAATGATTCTGTGATAACTTAACAATGTTGTAAAGCAGTCTGAGAAGCAATTCATGAAAGCGCTGTGCTGCTGTCTGTGGTATCCTTGCTCTGTCTGCTGATGCCAGTGATTCCTAAACATTTCAGGTATCAAAATTCTTGCTGCTGTTTCCTCCTCTTCCTTTCCTGCCCAGCTCTGTTTCCCCTTATTTATCAAAAACTCAACATATAGGTCATTACATATGGAAAACAGTATTTTTTTTTAATTCAAGCAGTTTCACATATGTGTATAGGTATAAAAGTATCAAAATGCTTCTAAGTCTCTTATTGGTAAGCGAAGTGCACTTGCTATTATGGAGCAGAACAATTTCATCATAATCTGAACTCTTGAGACATATCAGGGAAGAGAAAAATTTTTAGCGTACTTGGGTCTTAAATAGTGTAAACGCCTTGTCAGGAGTCTGTGCTGAGAGAAGTTTCAGCCTCAGTAGAATAGAAATGTAGGCATTAGACACAGGCAGAGAGACAGATCTCATGTTACAAGAGATAGATTAGAAATGGATAGGTGAAGGATTCAAAACATATATATATGTCTTATCAAAGCAGAAATGTCTGCCAAATAAAATCTCCCACCTCAAGTTCAGCTCTTACTTACTCCTTGGATTTACTGAAAGATGCCAGATTCTAATTTTACATTAAATGAGAGCACACCACAAGAAAATCTCTATTTGCTGTAAACAACCTGTCATTATACATAAGTTGCTCCAAAAATAATGCCCCCTGTTTCTTTCAATGTAAACTACAACAGATACAAAGAGCACCATAACACTGTTTGACAGAGCAAATTCTCAGCTACAAAACACTATTTTCAACATAGTCACCACCATTAGCTCTGCATTTGCACCAGCAAGGAACAATAGCCTGCATGCTGTGCTTATAAAAATCTTCATGGCCATCTAGAATGTGGCTTGTCTCTTACATCACTGTCGCCACTGATGAAACACATCACCCACTGCCTCACTGTGCTCATATCCACTGTTTGGTCTCCAAAAACCTTCAGCAAGCATCAAAGAATGTCCACGGGTGCTATTTTTTCCACATAGAGGAATTCAGTTCCATCCCTTTGCTTCATACTTACTTCCATTTCAGATGCCATTTTGTCAGACTGTCCCTCTGCTGCCTTCTGTCACACAGCAATGAAACATAAGGCAATATTGGTGGGAAGGTTCAACTTCTACTGCCATACCACCAGCACCAAGCTATGACATTGTGGGCCAACATAATAAAATGGGAGGCATTACTTTTGGAGCAGCTATCATGTGTATTTATATATATTCTTACATTCTTCTTTAATTTTCTTGAACTTAGAAAAGGAGTTCGACTAAGACAGAAACCCAAAATGTGTGTTTCTTCATTGCTTATTCTGAATAATATGACCACCCTACTGTCATCATGTCAGTCCCTTTCTGTCCCAGAACCCAGCTCCAGTTGCCCACCCAGCACACTCACAGACACTGCCCATCCAACTGTCCTGCTGCCTGATTCACGCTGCCATGCTTGGTGCAATGGTGAAAACTAGGGGCCATCACTTCAACTCCAGGGAGGTGGGGAAAACATCTGCATTTCTGCCTACTTCTCCTCAGCAATTTTTCTGTGCATTTATGGCCATCAGATGAACTCCACACACCTCACACTGCACACCTCTCCCAGGAGGGCTGCCCACTACTGTGAGACGCACTGTGTGAGGTCCTGCAGTGGTAGCATCACTCAGCTCAACAGGAGACCTCCTTTTCAGACCTCACCTTCTGAAAAGAAAAAGTGATTGAAATGTACAAGCAGGGAAAACTTTCCAAGAACATCTTGTAAAAATAAATGTACAGAAAGATACAATTTTTTGTTGCAAAATTCTATTATTTGTTACGTGGAGGAGTGGAATCAGAAAGTAAGAATGACCAGGCAGCAGCAGTGTGAAAGATCAGTCTCCTCTGAGAGTTTATTAAGTAAAAAGAAAATAAACATCACCAATGACCAACCATGTGTTAAATCTGATATTTTTCTTTCCACTTAGCATCAGAGCCTTTCTAAGGGCACAGAAAAAGGTATTTGCCATGGTTACATTTATGTGTGCATTCCCACCTAGGTTTCCTAGCTGCCACAACAACAGCAAGTGATGGGAGATATCACTTACAACTTAAATCCAAAGACATTGTACTTGAGTGAAATGGCCCCGTGCTGGCTGGGGGAATCACAGCTGTAGCATACACTGGCTATCCAATGAAACACATTCCCATTAAATCCTCTTCCCTTCACTGTATCATCTGCCCTCTCCTATTCAGCACACACCCTGAGAGCTCTCAGAAGAAAGGAAAAGGACAGCACAGGGCAGGATGTGGCCCATAGCAGTAGAGTGGGAAAGCATACAACCTCTTTAAGCAGAGAGCAGCCACAATCTATCACCAAAGTCAGCAACTACCACAAGACCAGGAAGTAACCACATCAGTCAGATCAACAGAATGGAAATTAAGAACTGTATCTGAACTACAGCAACTGTAGAAAACCAAGAGTAAAATGCAATGTTCTGCAATTGAGAATACTGACATTATCAAGCAGCTACTCCAAGAAGCTGTTTGCTAGAATAAATGTGACAGAATGTGGCACATTTAGTGTAATGTACAGGAATCATTCAGGTTCTGAACAATTAAGCTTTTATTTTATAATGCATATTCCCATTCCTTCTGGTGGTAAAGATTAGCTTAACCTCAACCAACAGAGGATTTTCAAGAGCTATGGATTCCTCTGCTTCCCGTTATTACTACTGGCATAATACAGTCAAAGTCTTTACATTATAAGGGCTTATATTAATCTCTTCATTGAAAACAATTTCAGGAAATAAAATAAGAAAGGACTGTAAATTGCTGCAGGAAAAACGACGAAACATAAAAAGACAGGGAGAATAAAGGAGAAACAGAAAATGAGGAGCTGGAAAGCAGAGATGAAATGGGCAGAAATAGAGCAGACTGTGGTGTAAGTATACTGCCCCCAAACCCTCGACTACTGTCATGTAAGGATCTGAGCCAGCAATAAGGTATGCAATAACCTAATCATCTGCCAATTCATTAGGCCAAATGTAAAAACCTGGAATGTAGACATTTGCCTTTTAGCTAGTCCCTTCACTGCTCTCTACAGACAAAGCACAGAAATAGGCGCTTCTGCAGGAAGGGGGGAAATATTGTCTCCTAAAATAGATGGCTACAAATAGGTCAAGTGAATCATTTCTTGAAAACACCTACTTCTCTCAGTCAACTCTGAAAGGATCCTAAGATGACTTGCTTCATCGTAAATGCTCGTACCATAGGTAGCTATCATTAGGCGAGGTGATACTACCCCAACTACAACATGAACACAAGATCCTCTCTTCATCTTTGTATGCATCCCCATCAAGATAGTGACAGCTCCTTTGTGGATTGTTATTCCATCTCAAAGACTGGATTTTGGTCCTCTGCACCTAACAGATTGTATTAGGTATGTTTCTTAGTTAATACAAAATTAAATTTACAGCAGTCAGATACCAAAGTAGAATCTGAAACAAATTAGCATAATGACTCTGAAGGCCTTAAAGACCAATGTAAATATGAGTACCCGAGCCTTCATAACCTGTAATTATTTTAATATAAGCAATGTGAACACACAGTATTACTGTAGTCAATATTGAGAGAGGATAAGGTTTGGAACATAATCATATTTAAAATTTCTATATGTGAAAACAAGGACGTTTTGTAAGAATGAAAAATACTGATAAATATTTTGCTGCATGGGCAGAAAGACAGGTAGTCACCAGGAACAGCATCTGGGCAGAATAGCACTGTGGTGCATGTACTGGGGAAATCCCACTTTGCACTCCAAGATCAATCTCTGAGCTTCACATGGAGCTGTGAGTACCACAGGCTGATTAAAAACCAACAGGCCTAAGCCTCAAACCTTATCCGTGTAACTAATGGATTACAATAACCATCATCTGAAGGGATTAGAACCATGAGAAAGGTAGTCAAGGTCTGGTCAGGCTGTTATCCTGCATCGTAGGACATAGTGCAAGTAGCTTTCACAACCATGGAAAAGCATACTAACTGATCTGAAAGTATTTCCTACCTGGTGGTAAATCCTGCTGCAGCTTCAACTCATTCCAGGGCCACATCTGCTTCCATGGCTTTGTCAAAGTCACCACATTTTCCTGTCATCTCCCTGGGCTGGAGAACTGCTGGAGTAAGACCCAGTGAATGCCATCCAGCCATAATGGTAGAAGAACTTGAGAACTGGGCCCTACCAGTCTTTGGCATCTGAGCATAGCAACTGAATCCTTGTTTGCGGGAATCAGATGATGACAGCCCATTGACTGCATCTTATAGGGCATAGATCTCTTACCTTTCTTTCCACAAGTGTCACCTGGGGGCAATCTCTCTGTGGTAGTGGGTTTTCTCTTGTACAAAAGTGTGAAGAGAAAATTAAGCCCATTATATCTACATTTGAAGGAAGGCTGCTTACGTTTTACACAGTAGAATTGAAATTTATTTTGCCAAAGTTCATAGGTGTTTCAAAGCTGAAGGGTATGGTTTACCTTCATAAATTCTTGCAACAAAGGGACAGATTTAACTTTCCCTTGTTAGATGAGATTTCCTGAAGAAAACATGTTATCAAGTGTTACCGTTCACATGTGCCAAAATCCTTCTGAGTTTTCACCCAGCCTTCAGTCAGGCAGATAATACATGTGCCAGTCTTCAAGAGATGCTCATGTGAAACATGGAAACTTGTTGGGCAGAGAAGTGTTCCAAAATGCAAATGATGTCATACTTGTGGATATTTTTGGCTGGCAGAGATCTGAGAGAAAGCACTCATATGGCAAATGTAGATATTTTGCTGTTTGATAGCCTTTCTAGGTAGCAGTTTCACTCACTATTGAATCACACATGCCCATCTGGCACACCACAAATTGCCATCATCTGTTTGTCTCTGGTTGAGTGTCCCTTGCCTTTGTGACTGACAGAGTGCAGAATACCAGCAATAAAACAAACGCCTAAAACAGATTGGTCTGTTTTTTGCCTGCAGCAGCTAAAGAAAAACAGCAGAGAGCTGCAAGTCCAGCAGCAGCACAATGAATCACAGCAAAACTCCCTGCAACCAGGGAGAGATGCTATTTTCTTCCCCTTTGTTCTTGGTGCTTTCTGCAAAGCACTTTCCACCTGTATCTGTTTTTCAAATGGAATTGTTAAAAATAAAGCCAACCAGCAATCAACAATCTATATTGGCAAGGATCTAAGAAGAGCAAATGTATTAACATTGAGTGAGGCACTGTCCTACCACTCACAACCATGTGTTAAGCAGATGCCACACAGCTAAGGAAGAGTATGCCAGGTGAAAGCAGAGCTCTGCCCTATGTGGTACATACAGTTCAGCATGAAAAGCCCCAAGGGTTGGCTTTAACAGTTCACTGGGTTGCTATAAACATGTAAAATACCATTTGACAGAATATGAGAAAAAATCCAGGGCAGCCAGCAGCTGAAGGCTGGGGTCATTCCCATTAGTCACTGCAGCACAGGCTGCTCCTCTTTGCATTTGTTCTAGTTTTGCTCTGTGCTGGGAAGCTTGCAGGGAGGAGGAAGGAGAGCTCTGACTGCAGAGAGCAGGGAAGGCAGAAAGCCCCAGTGTCTTAGCTTCAGCTGGGATGGAATTATTTTCTTCAGAGTGCCTGGTATGATGTTATGTTTTGGTTCTAGGAGAAAAACAATGTGGATAACACACACCACCGTTTATAGTTGCTGCTAAGTAGTGTTGCACAGAGCCAAGGCCATTCCACTTTCTCAGCTAAGGGCTGGTGGTGGCCCCAAGGAGCCGGAAGGGGACGGAATCAGGACAGCTGACTTGAACTGGCCAAAGGGATATTCCATTCCATATGACATCATGCAGAGGGAAAATTTTGAAGGGGTTGGGATTTCACCTCACTCCCTTCTCCTCGCAGGGGGCTAGCTGGGCATCAGTCAGTGGGTGCTGAGCAATTGCTTGTGCATCACTTGTTATATATATTCATATAAACATATATTTTCATAACTATTATCTTTTTCCTTTTCTCTATCTTAGTTTTACCTCAACCCATAAATTCTGCATTTTTTTTCTGATTCTTTCCCCCATCCCACTGGGAATGGAAGGAAGTGAGTGAACAACTGTCTGGTGCTGAGCTACCTGCTGGGTTAAACCACAACACCCTGACACCCTGAAGCTCTGACCTTCTCAGTGCCATGGACTAGTCTCCAGAATGGCAGCTTTCTCTGCTCTACAAGTGCTCTGAGTGCCCAAACATCTGTTGTTTATCTGACTTCTATGCTAAGACATCAGCACAGGAGAGTGAGGAACATGGTTCCTCTGGTGGAGAAGATGTCTCAAATGTTGCTACAGAACTGTGACTACTGAGCTCTGGTACCAGCTGGGAAACTTCAACGAATTCATCTCTCATCTTATAAAGCAAGTCTTGAGGCTTGAAGAGAGGAGAAAAGAAAGCACAGGCCACATGGATACCAGAGGATTCATGAAACTGGACTAGATCCTGGGGACTTCAAAGTGGAAATACTACCAATTGCAAGCCACATATGACTGTGAAATGACTTACAACTTATTTTCCATTTGCCACTCCTACAAAAACAAGAATGTGTTTTCCTAGCACCTACACCAATTCCTTCACCAAAGAGTATTTGTTCTAGTTTCTCAAGACCGAAAGGCCTGATGTTTTGAGAGTTTGTGCCTTGAGCAGATTTTGGAATAGAGGGATGAAAGAGCAGAGGTAATATTAGGTCTCTCTCTCCAATAAATTTCAATAGCACATGGGCAATAATCCATAGCAAACACATTTAGAACAATAAGATGCCCAGATTTCTTGCACACTCGGAAGCAGACCATGCCATCAAAGTTATTCATTTGAACAAAAAAGGAGAAAAAGTCTTAAACTAGACTTTTACCTTTGAAAACCCATCTAGGAGATTTGCATGTTACAGCAATAACAGTTTATTAGCCTGTTTTTTAAGGAAGATGCTATTTCAGAAAAATAGAAATGGAATGGACAACAAGACTTGATAAAAAAAGATTGTTTGGTAGAGGAGGGAGACTTTGATGATGCCTTGACTAAGGTGATGGGGGTGCTGGCGTCTCATACATTATTAGCTACCACAGAACTGTGCAAAATCAGTCTTCCTTAGTTCTGCTCACACTGCCACCTGCTTGGGGTGAGCAGCCACAGGCCAGGCACAGCAGGCAGCTCTAGGACAGGGCAAGACAGGACAGGACAAGACAGGGAGGGCATGTGGATGGATGGATGGATGGATGGATGGATGGATGGATGGATGGATGGATGGATGGATGGATGGATGGATGGATGGATGGATNGGATGGATGGATGGATGGATGGATGGATGGATGGATGGATGGATGGATGGATGGATGGATGGAGGGATGGATGGATGGATGGATGGATGGATGGACAGACGGACGGACAGGCTATCACCATGGATCATCACTATCACCCACAGCAGACCAATGACTACATGCAGCCAGAGGAAGACTGGGATCAGGACCTGCTCCTCAACCTAGCCTTAGAGAAGCAGCGGAGGAAAGCTGGCACTTCTGTGCCAGTGGTGTAGCAGTAAATGATACCGCTGCCTGAGAGAGCTGAAGTATTCAAGTTCACGCGGCTTCTGAAGCAATGAGAACACAACATTAATTTGACCTAGGCAAGCTTGAGCAGTGTGCCCAGGAGAACCTCATGAGGTTCAACACATCTAAGTGCAAGGTCTTGCACCCAGGTCGAGGCAACTCCCACTATCAGTACAAGCTGGGGGATGTAAGAATAGAGCATAGCCCTGACAAAAAGGACTTGGGGGTACTGGAGTATGGCAAGCTGGTCATGAGCCCACGAGGAGCCCTCGTAGCTCAGAGAGCCAAACAAATCCAGAGCTGCATCAAAAGAAGCATGGCCAGCAGGGCGAGGGAGGTGATCCTACCCATCTACTCTGTGCTGGTGAGACCTCACCTGGAGTACTGCGTCCACATGTGGAGTCCTCAGTACAAGAGAGACATGGAGATGTTGGACTGCATCCAGAGGAGGGCCACAAAAATGATCCAAGGGATGGAACAGTTCTCCTATGAGGACAGGCTGAGAAAGCTGGGGCTGTTCAGCCTGGAGAAGAGAAGGCTCCAGGGAGGCGTGAAAGAGGCCTTCCGTTATCTGAAGGGGGCTGTAAGAAAGAAGCGGACAGACTCTTTAGCAGAGTCTGTTGTGATAGGACAAGGGGAAGTGGTTTCAAACTAAAGGAGGCAAGATTTTACAATAAGTGTGGTGAGGTACTGGAAAAGGTTGCCCAGAGAGGTGGTGGATGCCCTCCCTGTCCCTGGAGACACCCAAGGCCAGGTTGGAAGGGGCTCTGAGTAGCCTGATCGAGCTGTAGGTGTCCCTGTTCGGTGCCGGGAATTTGGACTAGATGACCTTTAAAGGTCAAATGATTCTACGATTCTATGACTGTTAATTGTTTTGAAAATGGGAATGTCTGTAAGTCATGGTCTATGTCAAAATGGTGCTCTGATAACCCCCATAAGGCATTAATCATCCTCTAGTCAAGTTGTATGGATATTTTTAATGTATTATGTCTTATCAGTAGGTTTAAATAATGTCCCTTTTGGGCAAAAAGTTACTTGTGGTGCTCATACAAGGTCCAGGAGTGGTCATGAGCTGGGGATATGTGAAGACTTATGACTGACATGCACAAAGGCTGCAGGGTAGAGCAACCTTTGCACGTTATGCATGAGCTCATAGCTCATGTGGATATGAGCAATATCCAGAAATATGTTTTTTTTTGCTCATAGGGGCTTTATGATGTTCCCCCACTGTGACAGGACAGATAAATACAATGTGGGTAAGAGATCCAGGCAAACTTGTATGTGCCTACCACACCTCTGAAACTGCAGCTTACCCAGCCAGTGTCTTCCAGGCACATCTTCATCCCACCAAACTGTAAGCCCCAGAGTAAAGCAGGGAAAGACCCCCACATGGTGGATAAAAGACTTGCAGGAAGCCATAGGCAAGCAGAAGGTGAGGTACTTTCATCCTGGAGAAGAAGAGACTCAGGGGGATCCCATCAATGTCCATAAATACCTGAAGGGAGAGGGGAAAGATGGAGACAGGCTCTATTTAGTGGTGCCCAGTGCCAGGACAGGAGGCAGTGGGCACAAACTGGCACACAGGAGGATCCCTCTGAACACCAGAAGCACTGCTGCGCTGTGCAAGTAATAGAGCACTGGCACAGGCTGCCCAGAGGCTGTGGGGTCTCCTCCTTGGAGATCTTCCAAAGCTGCCTGGACATGGTCTGGGCACCCTGCTCTGGGTGTCCCTGCTGGAGCAGGGCATGGGCCAGAGGGACCCAGAGATCTCTTCCAAACTCAGTCAGTCTGTGATTCTGTGATTCTCTTTTCCCATATACTCTGAAAGGATTATTTCTAAGACAAAATCTGAATTGCTATTTCTGGGCCCAAAGTGAAAAGCAGACCAGGCAAATGCTCTGCTGTAGGCATTGCATCTCCCATTGCTTGCTTAGGTATTTCTGAACTTTCTCCCTTTTTTTCACAAAACAATTGTAAAAGTGAATGCTGGCTGTAATGGACAACACCCAGCACTGAAAGAACTGGAATAGTACTGTTCATTAACATGGTCTATCTTATTTTGCAAATTACTTATAGTGACATAGCTGCCAAGAAATTACGGTGTTTTTAAAGCAACAACAACTGTTGAACAGGGTCTAACTTTCACTACAGGCCTTCCCTGTCCTCCTGTTGTGCAGAAAGGCCAATACCCAACAGAGCTTAGTCAGCTTCTTCATCAGAGATTGATAGAGCAAGTGTGCAAGCAGGGAGTCCTCTCTGATATTTTTGTAAATGAAGCCTCATACTGTGGAATATCTTCTGCAGCTGGGTAAATGAAACCTGGCTCCACTTAAATGCACAAACTCTTCAATTAAATCCCACTAGGTTTGCATACACCCTAAGGGAGCCTCCTAGTGAAAGCATAATGCTAATATTATAATATTGCAGATGTCCTCTCCAGGCCTCTGCTTCTCCTCTTGATTGGTCTATGTTTATTCACACTTTAAATGCATAAATGCACCTGAAAATAGAATACACAGTCCATTTCCAAATTAATCTCCAGACTCCAGTTAGCCTTTAACTTCCATTCAAATAATTGATCATCACTATTCAAGTAGTGCAGGTAAAGTATTCCTCATCCCTAATTCATGCCATTGCATCTTTGTAAATGCATGTTGATATTCTCAACATCAGGGAGAAATTTAATACTGTCATCTAAATATGAATGGAAATATGGCCAAGTGTGGTTTTTTTTTTAAATGACTGTTAGTATGTTCTGAAAAATGGTGGCATGCCTTGCCCCAGAATCCATAGTAAACATTTTTGCACTCATAAATATCAACAACAACAAGAAAGACAGAGATTGTTGAACAGAAGCACATGAGACACACTGGACTCAGTTCCTACCTTGGCTGAATCAGGGCGACCTTGGCAGCCAGCTTGGCTATGAATAGGCCATTTCTGCAGTCCCCAGGCTTCACTTGTTCACAGTTCCATGCGTTTTGCAAAAACAAGGAATGGTAAGCAATGTCCGTCTTTGCTCTGTCAGCCTTATTCCCTCTTGTTCCTTTCCTGCAGCCAGAATCAACAGGGCAGAATCTCTCAGAAGATCCAGTGCTCACAGCTGGTGGGTAGAGGGCTGTAAGTCAGTTCAATAACTCTAAAGTACTCTAGAGTTCAATATCTGTAATAGGCTCCAGACTTGAAATCAGTATTTGGCATGCCTGCGTGTAGGAGGTGATTTCAGTGGAAGCCCTGTGGCCTGAAGGGTAACAGCCATGCATGCTGAGTGAGGCTCTCCTCAAGGTGACCTCTGTTGAACTGCTGATACACACGTGGTGAGATAGCTGCCTTGAAGTGTCTGAAGGATATGGGATTATGTGCAGTCAGGAACTGGTTCAATATTTTTACAACTCTTCACATGTTTACGTACACATAGACATACACATACAATCACTATCAGCTTGACACTTAGCAGGGTTTTTCATGTGTATTGACAAGTTAATAACTATACTAATACAAAAGCATCAATATAGTTATAGCACAAAATGTACAGATCTCTGTAGGCCTTTTATTGTCAAATTTTCCTACAACCCTGTGTGTTTTATTTATGTTAAATGTGAACTTAATTAGTAATCAGAATTCTTGATTTCTCTTTTTTATTCTAAAGCTCAAGTATAAAATATTTTAATATATTTCTGTTCTTTGCAGTGTGCTAAATGAAGCATCAAAAATTCAACTTTATACTTAATAGATCTTTCTGAGAAATGTTCTGAAAAGGCTATAATTATTTAAATTTCAGTTCATAAGTATTTAAACTTCTTGGAAAGAAAAGAACTCAAATTTAATTAATCATATTTCACTAGTAAAATATTGCAAAAGCTAATTTATGATGTTCACCTGTAACTGGGTTTATTGTTTCATTTAAGGGTCAAGTTTAAAGACAATGAGTAACTGAGAAAGGGACAGAGGTAAAGCCTTGCAGTCATTGACAAGCCTTGCATTAGTCATGTCTGCAACAAGGTGAGCTCAGCCCCCGGGAGTGA
Source organism: Numida meleagris (assembly GCF_002078875.1). Taxonomy (NCBI): domain Eukaryota; kingdom Metazoa; phylum Chordata; class Aves; order Galliformes; family Numididae; genus Numida; species Numida meleagris. Next base: position 178,730,005 of record NC_034409.1, on the reverse strand, counting down.
GAGTCTGTCATGAAACCCACAGATCATTCCTGTGCAAAAGCAGAAACAGCAAAGCACCACAGTTAAAAATAGTGCTAGTGCACCTTGACCTAACATGAGCACCTACTCACAGGATGGAAATCACAGGGAGCTCGAGTTTACATTAGAGGATAAGTATGATCTAATGCATATAGATTTTTGCCTCATTTCCTCTTTAGTCATCTGTGCAGGAGTGGTGTGACAGAGCTCACGGCAGCTGAGCAATCGCATGGACTAATTTGTTCAGATGGGTAGCGTAGGGCTCTTTGAAGTCTTGTTTTAAAAGCCTTATCTGGACAGACTGAATCGATGGGCCAAGGTAAACTGTATGAGTTTCAATAGGGCCAAGTGTCGGGTTCAACACTTTGGTCACAACAACCCCATGCAACCCTACAGGCTTGGGGAGGAGTGGTTGGAAAGCTGCCTGATGGAAAGGGACCTTGGTGTATTGATGGACAGTCAGCTGAATATGAGCCAGCAGTGTGCCCAGGTGGCCAAGAAGGCCAGTGGCATCCTGGCTTGTATCGGGAATGGTGTGATGTGCAGTACAAGGGAAGTAATCCTGCCCCTGTACTCAGCACTGGTGCATACTGTGTTCAGTTTTGGGCACCTCAATACAGAAAAGACACTGAGGTGCTGGGGCAGGTCCAAAGAAGGGCAACAAGGCAGGGGAAGGGCTTGGAGAATATGCCCTATGAGGAGTGACTGAAGGAACTGGGGCTTTTTAGTCTAGGGAAGAGGAGGCTGAGGGGAGACCTCATTGCTCTCTTCAAATACCTGAAAGGTGATGGCAGTGAGAGAGGGGTTGGTCTCTTCTCACTGATGACAGGTGACAGGACAAGGGGAAACGGCTTCAAGTTGTGCCAGGGGAGGTTTAGGTTGGATATCAGGAAAAACTTCATTACAGAAAGGGTTGTTAAGCACTGGAACAGGCTCCCCAGGGAGGTGGTTGAGTCACCATCCCTGAATGTGTTTAAAAACCATTTGGATGTGGTGTTCAGGGACATGATTTAGTGGTGGGTTGTTAGGGTAGTATGGTTAGGTTGCGGTTGGACTTGATGATCTTGAAGGTCTTTTCCAACCTGAGCAATTCTACAATTCTATGATTCTACATATCACAAAGCTACAGCTGGTCAGGGAGTGGCTGAGCACCTTGCCTTGAGTGTCAGCACCAAGAGCTGCTCCACCATGACTGGGGCAGATAGGAAGGAGGGTACACCCATGGCCACCATGGAGAGGGCACTTGAACAGGCCCTGGTTGAGAACAGGTCTATGTTGCTGCAAGGTAAGAAATGCCTAATTCTAGTCAACTGTTAGAATAGGCTATCTAGGGAGAATCTCAATCAGGGAACATTTTAAAGGGTAGTTTGGAAACCCAGCAGGCAGGCAAGGTTTGGGCTCAGCTAGTCCTTCATAGTCTAAGCTTCCCTTTTAGCAGTATTTCTTTCACTGTGTCTCAGTGACACTGCTCAGGAAACACAAGATGTGTTCTATCCCACTCAGAAACATCCCACACAGATGCTCACATTTCTGCAGACCCCCTCAGGAACACAAGGAAAATATCCATGCTAAATAACAGTAAGGTCTGCTCCTAACAAAAATTGCTACTCAGCCTGTAGAAAATGATGACTTCTGCACAAAAAGCCCTTTTTCAAAAAATATCTCAGCTTGACATTCCAAATGGCCAAAAATACTTCAGTTGAACAGTTTGATCATATTTTCTTCTCTTCATGAACTTGGTGAATTACCCCTGCAGAAATCTCTGCTCCTACTAAACACGCGGTCTGGACAGAGCATGTGATTGCACTCAGTGCCACTCTACCTTAATTTTGTCTGTGCAGGCTTGATTGAGGTTTGAGTCAGAAAAGAAATATGTCATTTATGAATGCTTTTGATGGCTCCATTGTGGAAAATATCATGAAAAATATCTGCAGCTCAGGGATGTTTGCAGGTGTAAATACAGACAGGTCAGAGAGGTCATGAGCACAAGGAAGTCAGTGATTCTCATGAGCAAGGGGGAAGACTGCACACTGCCATGGGCGATGGGGTCTAGCCAGGAGCTTGGGTGGGTTCGTTGGGATGAAGCTTGTAAACTGATGTCTTCATATTGTTAAATAGCCAGACAGGAAAAAAAAATAGAGGGAAAAAAATAAAGACTTTTTTTCTCCAGCTGCTGCTGACAGATGATTAATGGACATTTCCCCACTGCACATCAACACAGTGTTTTGAAAGGTAGATAATGCAAATTATCCATTAACTTAAGTGCTGGGTCTGCTCTTACTGGATTTAAAGTGCCATTGGTCAACTCAGCCACAGTAGAGATAAGTTCTTTGTAAAGAAACTCACAAAAGAAAAGCTGAAGGTAAATCAGAGGAGCCCGCGATGAGGCAGGAGGGCTGGGGGAGCTGCCCCCCATGGGGCTGTGCTAGAGTGGTGCCTGAAGAGTGGGCCCACGGGACAGAGCCGTGCTGGAGCAGTGCTGGTAGAGCTGTGGCCTGTGGGAAGCCCACACAGGGTCAGTTCAGGAACGACAGCATCCTGTGGGAGGGATGGCAGAGGGACTGAGTGGCAGAGACGAAGAGACGAGGCATTATGGGCTGACTGCAGCCCTCATTTCCCATTCTTCTGAGCTGCTTGAGGGTAAGAGGTAGGAGAGGGTACATGGAAGGAAGGTGTCTGTGGTTTGCTTTTAGTTATCACTCCTCTAGTCTGTTAGCAATTAGCAGCGCATTCATTATATCAATCTCCCTATGCTGAATCTGTTTTTCCCATGATGGGAAGGCAGACTTAGGGGAAAAAATGTTCTTGAAATTTAATTCCCACTCCATGCTATCTTTTCCTATAGAAGAAGGAAAATATTTTGGTAATTTTTGAATTATTTTGGAAATAGCATTTCTTTAACAAAGCATTTCAGGTTTTCAGGAATGTACAAGTAACTGAGCACTAGTTGAGGTTTAATTTTGTTTCTGAAACAAAGAAAAGATAATTCTTTTACAGTCACTTTCCTTTCACAAAAACCCTCACACCTCAGAACGTTTGGAAGCTAGAATGCACAGGAAGCTTGGGGTACAATTACATGAATTCCACCAACCTGTCTAACTCTTCTTACTGACTGAAGTTAGCACCAGTCTTCTTACTTCACAAATTATGAGAAACTGAGAGTCAACTTTCTAAAGACAGTTGTTGTGGGATGTTGAGCCACGTATATACACAGACCCTATGACATATGGGCTGAATACACTGTTTTGTTCTCTTTCCTTCTGAGTAAGGACTCCTATCGATGATGTTTAAAAAGTTGGATATTCTTGTCTGTTCTCTGGCCCCAGATGTATTCAAGTACTGATGCAAATTGCACCAGCTTCACCAGAACAGATGAAAAAAACCACCCCCAGGTCTGGCACTTAAAATATTTCCGAAGGATGTGGTTGATCTTCACTGCAACCATGTTCTGGCCCAAAGAGAAAGAAGACTTGAGCCCAGACTTCCTCAGTCAAAACCGTGGCCACCCTTGTCATATCAGGGCACTCTTTCTTACATGACATATGTTTAAATTTCCCTTACATCATGATCCCAAATTTACAGGGGAATTAACTTACAAGTTCTGATCTTTGCACCTTAGAGTTTTTAGTTTATGTTACATTGTTATGCATTTTTACTCAGTTCCTGAGTAAAATGCACAAACAGTGAAAAAAAACCCACAAAACTCAAGTCTCTTCCTCTCCATTTTAATGATCTGATTATTTAGCAAGAAAACCATTCTTACTTTCATGCTTCAGGGTTTTGATCCAATTAAGCTGCAGCACTTCCCTATAGAGAGGCACACAGCTGCAGGGAGGGATGGAAAGTAATTTCCGCTGCTGAGCTTATAGGCTGGAGGTTAGAGCAGTCTCCTTCAAAGGGGAGAAAGCAGTTTGAATTTCTCTCAGGGAGATCCCTTCTGACTCTCCTAGCATGATCAAGAGATCTACACAGAAAGCAACTGGATGAGTATTTATTTGATCCACAAAGAAATAACTTCTGCTGATGAATTTTGTGTACGATGCAGTTCTGCTGATGTTCATAAATAAGTTCTAAGATGGTGTGATCTGAAAAAACTGAGCCCCGTAGGCAAATGAAATTTAGGAAGTCCTGTATTATATCTACACCTGTACCATTGCTAATACTCATGTTCAAACTAAAGTTCCTGACTTGAATCACTCTGTTCTGGCCCATGACAACTCGGTCTCTACCACTTTCCAGGGGGAATGAACTTGACATTTCCATCTCTGCCAGGAGCACTGCAACCAGGATGGGCAAGCAGGGCATGGCATATCAGTTGGGAAATAGCGCAGACCTTAAAGAACCTAACCCCCAAACTGTGAACAGAGACACCTTCTACCAGGCCAGGTTGCTCAAAGCCCCATTGGACCCAGCCTTGAACACCTCCAGGGATGGGACATATACAGCTTCTCTGGGCAGCCTGTGTCAGTGCTTCACCACATCCATAGTAAAGATTTTCTTCCTAGTATCTAATCAAAAACTACCCTCTTTTAATTTAAAGCCATTACTCCTTGCACTATCACTGCACTCTCTTGTAAAAGTCCTCAGCTTTCCTGTAGGCTCCCTTTAAGTACTGTAAGGCTGCTGTAACATCTCCTTGCAGACTTCTTGAGGCTGAAAAATCCCACGTCTCTCTTTCTTCATGGGAGAGGTACTCCAGCCATTTGTTAATCCTTGTGGCCCTCCTATGGACTTGCTCCAACTTGTACAGGGCTAGAAAAAACATCTAGTACATTTAAGCCTGGAATCACTTCCATGTTCACATTATGCAAACTGAAAAGCAGCATTTCCATTTTGCAGTATCTATATCCCGTTTATTATTTTAGCCCAGCACTCCACCATAAACTTTAAGAGAATCAGAACTAAAGGGCAAACATTAGAAGAGATATACAACTTCACTCTGTTTGTAGCTATAAAATAATATTTTTAATTCAGCCTATTCTTCTCTGTTCTCTGCTCTGATATTATACTTTTCATATATTAAACCAGACAATTCAACCCAAAGGAACAGATTTTGGCATTTATTATTACAAAGATCACACTTAGAAGGACCCAAAATTGATAACCTTGTAGAAATATAGCTTGTAGTTGCTCACAGAGGCAGCAGAAAAGTTATTTCTCCCAGATCTTTGGTCTTTGTTTCCTATTTCAGAAACGTTCTGCCCAGCTTGTAGCAATACCCACTGAAGAAAATGGAATCCTAATTAAGGAAACTTTTCCTTCTCCCTGCTATCTACCCAGTACAACACTTGTTCCCCGTAATTCAAATATACCACCTCTTACCAGCACAGTGAGTCAAGGAATGTGATTCTTCTTTCCTTAGGGACCAGTAAGATTCCCCAAATTGAACATAATGACAGTCAGACTGATAACATCTACTCTATTCCACCAGTTTTAAATAATTCCAGACTCAAGTACTACTCTCTGTGGGGGAAGGAGTCATACACTGATTAATTCATCTGCTAGAGTTTCCACAATCACTTTAAAATGTTTTCTGATTCTAACATTTGGCAGAACAGGGACTCTCAAACTCTTGTATTCTATGACTCCGCATTTAATTGTTTTTAGCTAATCCTCTTTAGAGGTGTTTAAATTAGTTTTCCCAGGGCTCCATAGATTCATAGATGCTAAAGGCTGGGAAGTGTCCTTGGAAAGGATAGATATGACTCTTCAAAAACAAGAAGAGGATTAACTCCAGGATGTGGCATGCAGTGTGAAAATATAGAGCAAATAAAAACCACTAAACCAGAGCTTATCTTTTTTTCAAAGTCTGGCCTGGACTAGAACAACAAGCAAATTTTGTAACCTCATTGTACCTCATTTCTATCTTCTTGCTGCTCTGCTGTTACCTGTGTAAGTTGTCACTGAAAATAGAATCTTGTTGAGAACATGCTCCAGAGATGGGCATCTGTCTCTCTCTTGAAAAACCACATCTTTTTCCCATTTGACACAGTAATAACCAGTCATGTAAGGGATAAATAGAACCATCCTGTTGGTGACGTCAGCAAGTTTCTCAAACTAAGCTGATGGATCATGACTTTTAGTTTCTACTTTCTAGCAGTGGCCATGGGAATCTTCATCTCTGAAAACATAAATTAACAGTGGAAGGATCTGCAGACATGTGAAGTCCCTCATTGCTGTCCAGTCTACTCCTTTTCTTCTTTTGATTGTTTTGTGGTATTTCGTATGTTTGTTTGTTTATTTTTGTAGTAGACTTAAGGACAGTAAACAAAAGGCTGTCTTCATGCTAATATGCTGTTTGGATAGGCTTCTCCACTACAGCTTTTTCTTTTATATGAACCACTGTCAGTCCAAGTTCCTTCATGGACTAGCTCAGTCCCTGAAGCTTTTTGTCATGAGTACCCTTTAGACAGAAGCACTTCAAGTTTACATAAAATCTCTTTGCACATACTTAGCAATTGGTACAAAGAGCATTTCTTCTCAGAAGGTGTAATTTTTTGTTTGAAAACAACATAGTATTTCCATTATATCTTTCTTTTTAAAATGAGAGATTACCTTCAGTTTGGAAAGTGAATCCATACTTTAGGCTTAGTAAGATACATATGTTTCCCTATATCGATTGTCCTCACTTAAAGAGTCGTCCTTTTATTCTTATATCTTTCCTCCTTCCACTTTCAATTTGTATTTGGTTTTCTTCTGTTTTCCAGGCTGGGAATGTTCTCAACACAGACTAGGTTAAAGGAAGATGTTTAAAAATACCCACGTCCATTGTATCATTTCTCTCTTAACAGTCTTTTAAAATTAAAACTTAAATTTTCAGTCCTTTGTTTCACAGTTTCTTGAAACTGTTAAATGAAGTTACAGGTCCTAAAAGAGAAAGAAAACAGAGGCAATCCGTGTGTTGTCCTGTTAATTCTGTACTAAGTAGAAGTTCCGATTCTGTAGGTGGCACTATGAATCAATGCTTCCACGCAGCAATTGAAGTTACAGTGCTTCACCACAGACCATCCTTCAGAAGAGGTGCATTACCCTGTGTGATTACCTCCATGTACTTACTGCAATAAGGAAGTGGCTTCTATGAGAAAGCTGTCCAAAGAGAACCAGCTGATATCCACTGGCTGGCATCCAAGGGAATCCAAGCCTCTTTTCACCTTTTATTTTTGATGAACCATGATCTCTCACATTTTTCCAGAAGCTGAATCTGACAAGAGTAAGACATAGCTCACATTGCTTTTGCTTAATTCTTACACTGTGCAGATGCTAGCAAAGGAAGATTTAGAGACATACAGATTTAGACTTAAAATTGATACAGAAAGTAAGTTTCTTTTATCTATTACCTTCTAGTCACAGTAGCTGCTCTTTGTTGTGGAATAGAGACTTGCAGTTATACTCTATTCCCCTGGCAAAGATTGAGAATGCAGGTTTTGCAGAAAACCAGGCTTCTTATTTCTTTGAGAGTGCTGCTTTTGGATTCCCTATGACAAGGAAAAATCTGTGGGGAATATCAAAGGTTACCAGGGCATTTCTTTGAAATAGTTCTGGCTGTTGACTTAAAAAAAAAAAATAGTAGGTTATGTGGTGTGACAGAGCTAAGATTGCTGGGGAATGTTCCCCATTCCTATGCTGCTTGCTTCTCCGTATGTGGGATTTATTGATTGATTTTGATTTTGGGGTGGTCTTGTGTAGAGCCAGCAGTTGGACTTTATGATCCTTGTGGGTCCCTTCCAACTTAAGATATTCTGTGGCTCCCAGGTTCTATTTAGCAGCTTGCCCACGGCTGAGGCTGGAGTGAGAACTACACGTGTTCAGTAAATGTAGCTGATTCTGTCAGAATTTTGACTAAAAGTGCTACATGTATAGCAAACAAATCTGGAATATACACAACAAGCAGGAGTCTGGTGACCATGGTTGCCAGTAGGAAGTTGCAAGGGTGTTGCTTGCCTTATTTCATTTTGCAGAGGGAATGTTGGCAGTCATGGGCAAACCGAGCTGGTTAGACCAGCTGGTCCTGTTACAGGTAAATGAAGAAAAACAAATGTCACATCAAGTCCAACCTGAGCTGCTTGTGGCATGTGTTTGCTAAGGAGGAAGTGAGGGCAGATTCAAAGTCATATTCACATTGACTTCGAAGAAAGCTCACCCAGGGATTAAAATGTGAAAACTGCTGCTATTCATCCTTAGAAAGACTACATTTCACATTTGTTCTTCAGCCAGTCTCAAAGCTAATCTTAATCGACTGCTTAAACACTCTGACTGAAGCACCGAGAACGCACTGAAGTTACCAAAGCTGAAGAATCACCTGAATTCTTGGCAGTGTTTTCTGTGGGTGTCACGTGTTCTCCTTGAGGTACTTTGTACAAAAGCAAAACCCCAGGAGATGGCAGGAGGAGCAGCTGGCTAGGACCAGCAGAGAAGGGCTGTTGGGTTTTGGAGACAGCCCATTGAAGAGATGTTTTCTTAGACATAAAAGGCCAAGGTTCAGGATGTATAATTTTTTTCAGTGAGGTCTCCTTACCAACTAGACACTGACTGACTGCTCTAATGGGAAACTCATCACTTCCTGAAGCAAATTAAAGAAGTCCCCATGTCCTAGTTTCAGCTGGCATAATTTTCTTCCTAGTAGCTGGTACAGCACTGTGTTTTGGATTTAGGAAGGGAATAATGTTGACAACATACTGATGTTTAGTTGTCGCTGACCAGTGCTGCATACATCCAAGGACATTTCAGCTTCTCATGCTGCCTGGCCAGTGGAGAGCTGAGGGTGCACAAGGAGCTGGGAGTGAGCAGAACGAGGACAGCTGACCCAAACCGTCCAAAGGCATGTTCCATAGCATGTGGTGTCACGCTGAGCAATGAAACTGGGGGAGCTGCCACTGCCTGGGAACTAGGTGGGCACTGGTCAGAGGGTGGTGAGCAGTTGCACTGTACATCAGTTACTTTATTCATTCTATTTTTTTTTTCACTTTCTTATTAAACTGTCCTTATCTCAACCTATGAGTTCCTTAATTTTTTCCTTTTTTTTAATTCACTGGGATGAGTCAGTGAATGTCTGTGTGGTGCTGAGCTGCCTGCTGGGTTAAACCACGACACCCTAACAAACGGTAACTGAGACAGGCTTCGAGACCTCAAGGGAGCTCAAGTGTGAGAGAAAGGCGTGGAGATCCACTTTGCAGAAATGAGGACATCGTCACTGTGGAAATAGCTAAGGAGGGAGAAAATGAGCTGACACACGTGTAACTTGAAGGAGAAGTTGTGTTCTGAAGTGTGTTGCATTCCCTGGAGGTCTCACGACCAAGGAGGGCAATGAGGCATTGAATAGGGTTCAGGTGTTTTACTGCAGTGTCTCAAGCTGCACAAATTTGTGTTAAAAGAGTGGATTTTGGGGGGGAATATTTTACAAAGCATGGGCATGGCATGCTTTTACATGTCAGAAAATTGTAAATTCAGACTGCTCACAGTGAAATCTCTTAGAAAAAAATGTATTTAAACTTCTGGCAACCTGAAGAGACAGCTTCAGGACAGGTGGTCTGGGGCTGCTGGGCTGCAAATCCTCATCTCATGGGAAAGAGGGAGACAAAGAGCCTGTTCCAAGCAGACAGGCCAAAAGGAGTAAATGAGCCATAAACTAATCAAATGAGGAAAAACTAAGAGAATATAGATCCAGCCTGCTATGACACACATGCAACAGCTGAGGAAGCTTCCCCCAGGCACAATGATTTTAAAACACAAAAATCCCCAGCTGATTTTTCATCACCAATAAGTAAATGCTCCTAATGAATCTGGCCCTTATCTCATTTAGCAATTCTGCAAGGCAATCTATATAATCCATTACTTCTGAGTCATTTTTAGCCAGCTGATCACCTGTGATGTGTGCCAATGAATTTTTGGACTGTGTGATTTACTGGGTATGTCAGGTGATGTCAGCCCTGCTCACTGCATGGCACAACAGGAGGAGAGCTCTGAACAGTGACTAATGGATACAGAAAGCAAATATTCTTGTTTAAGCATGGATTTTCTTGTTTGCATATGATGTACAAAGGGCATACACAGATATATATATTTTAAAGCTTGCTACAATGATTTCTTACTCATTTTCATGGAATGGTATACAGACAACAGCTGGGACATAAATTTCTTAGTCTGCACAATTACAAAAAGAAAAGGAAGGAAGAAAAAGAAAAGGAGGGAGGAAGGAAAGAAGGAAAGGAAAGAGGGATGGAAGAAAAAGAAAAGGAGGGAGGAAGGAGGGAAGGAGGGAAGGAAGGAAGGAAGGAGGGAAGGAAGGAAGGAAGGAGGGAAGGAAGGAAGGAGGGAAGGAAGGAAGGAAGGAAGGAAGGAAGGAA
>NC_034409.1:178656632-178719389 GCF_002078875.1 Numida meleagris | reverse complement strand
AGGAAGGAAGGAAGGAAGGAAGGAAGGAAGGAAGGAAGGAAGGAAGGAAGGAACATAACTCTTATTTTGTTCAGTGCATCTGTTAACTAAATAAGAATAGAAGAAATTCCACACCAGGTCAGTTGAAAGGTCCGTCTGGTTCTGCTAATGTGACAGAAATAGTAATATGCATGCAGTTAGTCTCGTATATTCTTCTTGCTTTCAGTAAGACTGAAGAATTTTCTTTCTGTATGACAAGTGATTAATTATTTTCTTTGGTGTTAATGAGACTTTTTCACTAGTAGGTTTTATTTTGGAGCTAGAAAAGCAATGCTAAAGGCAAGTCTCTCATTATTTGAAATTAATTTGACCTTTATTTAACTCTGCCCCTGTGTACTCTTAGGAAATGTCAGCAGTGAAGAGCCAGACAGCGCATAAACGGTGAGACTGATACTCCAGAATTGCAAGACATGCAAAATAAAACTTGGAATTTCCTATTCTGTTTTTGCCTCAGAATTGCTGTCATCAATTTTTTGTGCTATTTACTGTTTTGCTATCATGGACCGTATCCTACAGGTTGCATGATGCGGTTGATAGAGGAAAAGTTAAATATCTTATATTTTTTCCTTCAAAGAGGACAATAACACAGCTATACTAGGAAGACACTTCACTTATCTGTGGTAGAAAAAATGTGAAAATTCTCTTACACGAAACTTGCAGTGCCTGATGTAACATAACTAGTTAATTCAGGCCTGTAAAATCCCTCTAAGCAATCCCATTTAGAACAGACAAACATTCTCCTATCATCTGTATCAAAACCAGCCCCAGTGCATGTCACAGTTCTCATGCATGAGTTACAGGCTGCTCCAGATATTCGATATAGATTCTTTTCTGCTATTCACTGAAATGGCCTTTGCTCAGTCAGAAATGTAAAACTTTTTTAAAAGAGAGATGGGGAACTGGTGTTTCACTCATTGATATTGATTCTCTAAATTAAAAACTAATTTTCATAGAGCTATAAGGGCAAAGAAATCAAGTGTTGGCTGGCACCCAAAGGAAAGGTTTTTCTGTTCTACCTCTCTTAATAGCAGGTTACTGGGAGGAAGAATATACATCCGTCGTTGAAAACTGTTGCATTTAAGCCCTCTGATATATAATCTTGATGTTCATTCTTGTCATTTCATTTTCCCTGAAACACGGTCCAGCATCCTAAATTTCCTATCTCTGTTTTATACGTAATCAAATTACACAATTCCAGCACTTTTATAGAAAAGTACACAACAGAAATGGATCAGCTGTCAGGGTTTGCCATGACCTGCCCTAGCAGTGCTCTCCAAGGTGTTTCTGGGACATTCCATTCTGTACAGTGGTTATTGTACTTCAACATACAAATGCTTGAACTCTGTGTGCCATTGGCCACTATTTGTTTCCTCACATTTTTCCATTTTTACTTCTGGAGCATTTGCCTATCTCTCAGAGAAATAACTAATAAAAGATCAAGGAAGACTTTTAGAACCCAAGCTAAAGTAGCCACAGGCCAAATTTTGTTCATTCACAACACTGAACTAGTGTCAAAACTGCCTAGAGCTATACAGGGACACACTAGAGGAGAATTTATTGTTGACTTTGCAATTTTATTTGCTATTAAGAATTTATCATCACTAATAGCTGTAATAAGTGAGAAGATACTGTTTGGGCAGGATTTAGATATAAGTGAATATTGTTGCTGTACACTCCTCTATATACAAAGTAAATGCTGTTTAAGAAACGTAATTGGAATTCACCCCATCATATTCACACATCTCAAATCCCTCACTGCACCATTCCTCTGAGGTGGTTCACTACCAGAACTGTTTTACAGAAAGGGAACAGGGTGCTTAACTGGAGAACTTGATCTCAGCTCAGTGAAAGAGTTAAATAGCACCTCTGGCCACCAGCCTCAGAGTTACAGATCTGGCCTCCTGCCTGAGGCTCCTCTACAGTGAATAAGGGGAGGTGAGCATCACAGACTGGGTGTTAGATACTCCATGCTTCTTTGGAAATGCTGAAGTCTGATCTGAAACAGATTTTAGCCTCTCTTCCAGAGTGTTCAAAGGAACATTCAGAACAAACTCCTGCTCCTTTTTCTGCTAGGTACACGTAACTGCCTCACTCCTCATTTTCAAGTTGAAAGTGATATAAGGAGGCTGGGGGTCAGAGAAATCCACCAAGGAGGGGCAGAGCCAACTGTGCGTCCTGCTCAGGCTGGATGAGCTCTGACAGAACCTCTTCCTGCACAGGGCAGCACGCAGCCCCCAGGATTGGAGTACTCACAGAATCACTTCTCACTCCCCTCAATGACTCTGCCCTTCTGTCACAAGGGCAGATTTGAAGAATCAGAAAGCAAATGAACAAAGAGCAGTCTCTACTCCAGTAGTGAGGGTAGAAGACACAGAAATATGGATTTCAAGATCTTTTACTTGAGGTGTTTACCTGCTTTTACCTTAAACAGTCAGCAATGCAAAATTTAACGTTGAAAACAGTCAAGTATCAAAGTCTGTATCTAGGAGCAAGAGATGCAGTCTGCAGAGCTTCTGAAACATAAGAGGTGAGGGGTCAAATTGGATGGGCTGGAGAGCAGTGGGGTCCCACTGGGATAGCAGCAGCAGACAGCAGCTGGCAGCTTGGATCAATTCCACTCACAGAAACTACTGTTGGAATATGTAGCTCAGCTGATGGAACAGACCAATAGGAGAGGATGAGAAAACAATTGAAATGATTTGAGGGCTAGGGAAAATACATCACTAGGCTTAGAGCACTCATTGTGTTTCCTGTGTCAAAGAGAAGGCTGGACAGAGGCCTGCCCACAAAGGAAATTTTGACCTGTCACAAAAGTTGTCCTTCATCTTCCTGAGGTAAAATGAGCTGTAGGAGCTAGCAACTGAATTCAATGTATTATAATCAGAAATAAGTAGTACGATTCTAAGAAGATGGTTAACCAACCTAACAGCTAATCTAGATCTCTCCAATTTTGGTTTAAAGCCATTTCCCCTTGTCCTATCACTATCAAACCCTATAAAAATCAGTCCTCCTCCTACTTATAACTCCCTTCAAGCACTAGAAGGACACAGTGAGGTCTCCCTCATGTCCTTTCTGTGAGGGTATTACAAAAGTCATCCAGAAGACCTGTTGACTAACCAAAATGATGCCCCTAGCTCCTAGGCCCAGGGAGGGCAAAGGTTTGTGCAGTCCGAAAGTTATATGACAATGACTGCATCATTCATCCAGTAATCTGAAAGAAGTGGGGCATCCACCTTTGTAAGTACTTGCATCACAAGGTGCTGTGGTACTAGACTCTGAAATGTGTTGCAAGAGTTATGGCATATGTTCACAGTGACAACAAAACTTGTGGAGATGGAGTGATGGAAAGACAGAAGGACAAATCTCTCATAGGTGTCTTCACAGCAAGTACAGAAAAAAGGATCTAGCTGGAATGATGGTTAGCTGTGGCTGCCAAGTGCAAAACAAAGGGAGTTTTCCTTTGAGAATCCATGTCCTTTGGTCTCTACAAACTAAAAGCAATAAGCGTATGCAGCCATTGTTAAAAAAATAATGTAAATAATCCTTGTGGGACATGCTGGCTTCTGCTAGTGATGTCTGCTGCTTCTTAGTAAGCAGGAAGGAATAACTCATCATTATAACATTTACATCCTGTTTTAGAGTCTGTTTTAATGCTGTTTCCCAGAACCATAAAAAATCTTCATGCTCTCAAGACAAAATTTCACATCATTGCTCTAATTTGCCGTGTTGAGAAATATAATGATGTGTCAACACACTAACACAAGTGTAATGCCTGCACTGCATGCAAGATAGCTACTTAATGTCACTATCCACGGGGTTTTATGCGCAGTTTGAAGAGATAACTTTGCATCCACGTTGGCAGCTGGTGGTTAAAGTTATGTACATGCTTAGTCTCAGGGGCACATTTTCTTCCCACACTGTACTAGATTAATGAGAGTAATACAGACAAGAGCATGATGGATACAATCTACAGCACATACCGTCAGCTTGCAAAGAAAGGAAGGCTTTTTTTTTTCTTTCTGAGGGCTCAGGAAAAAAACTAATACAGCCAGATCCTGTGCTGGCTGTGCTGTCAGGGAGCTGCTGCATGGTGGCTTCGGTGTCACCTCATGCTGGAAGGTGAGAGGGGAGGACACAGGCACAGGGGGCTGTGAGTCAGCTGGGGGCCGACCCGCACAGGGAGCACAGGGCACTTCTTGTCTGCTGCAGATAAACAGAGCTGGAAGTAGGTCACTGAAACTTCAAGTTTCTCTGTGCAAAAGTAAATGAGAAAAATCTCAAAAAGACACCAGCAACTCTACACAATTGGCTGCCCACAGCTTCTGTTTGGTCAGGCTTCACTCAATGAGCATCCTATGGAAATGTAAGTGGCTTCTCAGTGCGCAAAGATATTTTTACAGATCATGGGAATATAATCTCCCTAGTAGGGCATGGAAAGGGATTTTAGCACGTTTATACTCATCTATTTGTAGAGAAACCAAATGATCCAATGTGTAAAAATCTGCCTTGGTCTAAGAGAACTGGCTTGAACTTCATCAGGAAAAGAAAAACTCATGGGGTCTTGTGCAACCCAACAAGTTTCTGTGCTCTTCAGTAAACATACCTCACAACATCTAATGACATAACCATCCATGTCAAGACCAGGATCTGCTGACGACCTTCCCCACCACATGTGAGCTCAGCTGTACCTGGCATGGGCATCCTCCCCGGCAGCTGGGCAGCTCAGAGAGGGACCTGTCACCTTTCACATTCTCAGCAGTGCTGCAGGTCACAGGGGCTGAGAGTCACCAGCTTTCCTGGAACAGGTTTCCACCCAAAACTCCACCAATTGAGTCACATTCACAGCTTTCTGGCAAGTCTCAGTCTCCCAGACTGACCTGTAGGTTGAAATACTTTTCCCAGACAGAATTTCCCCTTTGATCTTCCAAGCAGAAAGCATCAGTTTTCAGCATAAATTAATCTTGCTGCAGCAAGACAAAAAAAGAGCTCTTCTCCAGCAGGAAAAAACAGACCTGCTCAGCACCTGCCAGTTCCAAGCTAGAGTTAGATAAAATCCCCTAGCTCCAGCATGTGCTGATAGATTACAGTTGTCATTAAAATTGCAGGCTGGGTATAGTGGCTTTCCTTCATTTAAAGAGTTAGGCCATTGACTGCAGCAACAAGTCTAACCAAGGTAGGTCCCTGCTCCGCTGCCCTTGCTTTTTTTTTTTTTTTTTTTTTTTTAAATCTAAGCAAGCAAAGCTCTTCTGGAATCATCTCATTTCTTTAACACCTCTTTTGGCAATTTTCTTCTCGTGCCTTCCTATCTTGTCATCAATCAGATCAGCCAGCTGTACTCAGCACCCACGCTGTCCTTTGCTGAGGTGGGGAGGCTGAAGACCTTTCCTGGTTCCCACACCAAAGCAGATATAAAAGCAGAACAGGCCATTCTTTGTGACCCTGCTCATTTACTTATTTGTCTCTCACACTTTCTTTGTATGCCTTGCACCCACAAAAGCTCACCCAAGCTTGACCAGACTTGACATTGCTCTTTAGTGCAAATTTCCTTCTTCTTTCTGCCAACAATGAGCCTTTATCCTGAATTGGAAGAACTCTTTCTGTCCCTGTGACTATTTTTTCCCCAGGTTAGTAGCTAAGATTGCTTTTTGCCACAGGGATAAAAACACTGTAAATAGGAAACGGAAGCATTTGCCATCCTGAAATTGGAAAAAGAGGTCATATTAACTTGACAGGTTTTAACTAATGTCTTCAAAAAGGGTGTCAGTTGGAAATTAGTTTCCATTCCTACTGACCTGAGCCAATTTCAAAGTGCTAAGCAATTCATTGCAGCCTCCATATGCTCACCCATAGCCTGAGCCTTTCCATCTCCTCTGAGTATTGATTTTTACCCCTAGAATATTCATGTTCTGTGCAAACATGTTGTCCAGCAGCTGCTCAATATTGTGAGTTTTAATTCTTACTTACAAATGCTCAATTCTGTAACAAGGTATGGAAACATTTAAGCATAGGAATGAACTTGGCACAGTTGCAAATGTCCCCTTTTCATGTTTTTGCTGTTTTTAGGTCTCTTCCTCCTCCTGGTTTTCTTAAGACAAATGTTTCACATCTGGGCCTCAGCAAGCTTGTTGGCTGTGTTGGTACAATAAAGAATGTTTTTTTTCCTCAAACCATAGCAGGCAGAAAAGAAAATACTGCTAACAGCTATGGAACCCCCGAGGAGACTTAAGAACCATTGAGGGTAATTTTGCCTGCGGAAATTTATTGAGAAGCAAGGGCAATGCCTAAATATCATTTTATTTGTACGTTGCTCATTGGAATCGCGTCACTGTAGATATCCTTTTTAATGTGAGCATTCTTCCCCCTACTGCGAAATGGATGGGGGCTGAGAGAGGCAGGGGAGAGCCCGCTTTGCTGTGCACCGTGCTCAGGGACACTCCTCAGCATAGAATGTAGCAAAAATACCACTATAATCCTCACAGGGGATTGAATAGAATACAGCTGCCTCAGCCACATCTTGAAAATCTGTATCCTCTGCCGTGGACCAGTGGGAATCTTATGGCACATACAGTCTAAATGAGTACTTCTCATGTGAGTGTGCCATGCACAGTCTGTCCTAGAGGAGCCTGCTGGTGCTGAGCATGGTGCTGCATTGTCCCGGTAGGCCCAATGCCCTCATCCACCCACTAAAGGTTTTCCAGGTTAAGCAGAAAATTAATTTGGAGTGCTTTTCTTCTTGCTCTGCCTCCAGCTGTGCCCTGAAGTTTCATCCCCTCTTCCTTTAAATCCCATGGTACGCAGCCTCTCTTTGTTCCTAGAAAGGCTGCTGGCATGCAGAGGGCACAGCCCCACGCAGCTGCACTCATTCTTTGCTGCTGTTAGCAGCAGCAATCATGTCCCACTGTTACCTTTTCAATTCTTCCCTTCCCAGATGCAAACAGATCCCAATCCTGCAAGGCAGTGGGAGTTTCCCTAGGGGGATGGAATGCTTCCCTTACTCTTCCAGCTCACCTAGGTGACTTTTTTATGTTTCACTGAACATAAAAAGCCAGTTAAGAGTTGTTCAGCTGTGAGGATTCTCTCTGCTACTGTTGCAAATAACATGTTCAAACAAGTGCTTTCTCCCATGTTGCCAGACTCTTACCATCTCACCTTGTAGAGAAATAGTAATCCTTCATTCGGATGACTGGTCTGCTGCCTTGGTAGCTTTAACAATGTGGATTTTACTCAATAATAAGAAAAATCAAACTTCAGTAAATCTCAGATGAGTTAAAGGTGCATACAGTGCTGAGTGAAGATGGGACATGGCACAGGAACCTGCCCAGAGCTGTCGCTTTTCTGCAGCATCTGTTTGACACTGGACAAAGTTCGAGGAATTGGGAATTTGCCTAAGATTATACTTTTTGTCTTGTGTAAATCATTATCTTTCAGTGTGATAATGGTCAGGTCGAGATCAACAGTGCCATAGAAAGTAGTGATGAGAAGCGTTCATGCTGGAACACATTAAATGCTCCTGAGAGGTGTCTAGACTGGTGCTTCAGTTCAAATCAAAAGCACAAATTGCAGTTGCCCCTTTTCCTGAGCTTTGCTGGGCAGGATGGAATGGATTTCAGTGGGTAAGGACTGTATCCTTTCAAATAAAGATTTAGCTACAGGTTTCTCTTCAAGACATGAGCGTATACTCTGCTCCTATGGTAAGTAAGCTTTCAGTCCCTCGGAAAAGAGTAGAACTAATAGGAAGTAAGATGAAACCCTGAAACATGCATAAAATGTACTCTTGTCCTGAGTACCAGACATTTTGCTCTGCAAATCAGTCAGAAGACATGATGTTCTGGACCATGCCCATCTTTTCCTACCATTCCCAGAACCTAAAGCACCAGCTCCAGCTTCTGAATGTACTACCAATGTTCCTAAATGTCCTTAGGCTGCTGAGGGGAGCAGGGGAGCTCCATTATGTTTCTGCCCCACAGGTACTGGGGTGAAAGAGCACTGCAATAAGCACACAGATTGACTGGATTGTCCTTTGTCCTTGATGCAGCCACGGTGGGGAAAAGTTCCTAAGGCTAATGCTCTGTCCAACACTACATGTATGCATCAGGAGGAGATGAGTCATACCATCTTCCTGGGAGCTGGCCTTCATCTACCGAGAACAGGGTCTGTTGGATATAAGGGGAATATTCACAGCAGTTATGGAAAGTATGCATTTCATGGTGAAGCTAAGCAAGCACTGAAACCATAAGGGTCTATCTGCTTCAAGTCATTACTGGCTATAGGCTTTATTTCAAATCTAAACACTACAGTGCAGCTGAAACTCCAGGCTGATGGGCACAGAGGCAGTTTTTGTTCAGAAAGTGGCTGCCTCTCCAGCCTCTCCGTCAGTGCATACCAGGAATGCTCATTTTGTTCTGTGTTGGTGGGGATGACATGTTTAAATAGCAGAAAATGAAATGGTTTTCACTGAAGGAAGGCTGTGAGCATCTGCCACAAATCCTCTCAGCACCACAGCAACACTGAGAGATGGCAAATTTATCCCTGGATGTGATGGAACATTTTTCTCCCATTTCCATTGTTTTTCATCTCGGGCTGAGGGTTTGCATGATGATACGGAGGTTGGCAGCCAGTGGAGCCACTGCTCATGGGGATGCCCAGAGAAGCTGTGGATGCCCCATCCCTGGAGGTGTTCAAGGCCAGGTTGGATGGGGCCTTGAGCAGCCTGATCTGGTGGGTGGCAACCAGCCCATGGCAGGGAGCTGGGACTGGCTCCCTTCAACCCAAACAATTCTGTGATTCTATAATTCTTTAATCACACTGAGACAGGGCATAGCCTCTCCAAGGCTGTGGATAGCCTTCTCACAGCCAAGTATAGCCCTCATTTTTGTACATCATTTTGATGGCATAGTCATCATTTTTGCATTTTGCACATATGGGACAGCCTGTTGCACGGCTATGCAAATACTTATTTCAAGGTCACCGACGTTCACCCCTCTTTACCCCCTACACCTGATTTTTCTCACCAGAGGAGAGTGCTGAGGAATTCTGCTGTGATTAATAACCCTCTCTATCCCCCTGGGCTTATTTTTTTCCCTCCATTTTTAATTTTACATTCTGCTTACCAGCTGCTCTTGTTCATTAGAAAAACAAACTCTCTCTAGCTCTCATTAGCGCCATATGTCTGCTGGTTATTTGAAAAAAGAATGTAAAACATATTTAAGGGATTAGTCAGATCATGATAGGCAAAAAGCTCAAAAAGAAAAATGCAAAGGCAATGCACATCTGATTGTTGCATCATTGCTCCAGCTTCTCACAGCTATGCACGACCCTGGTGTTCCCTCCCTGATCCACTCGTGTTTTCACAGACGCAGTGAAACCACAGCCATTTCCCCAGCTCTCACCAATTCCCCAGCAGATAATTTTATCCCATTCTCTTAATTTTGAGGAAGCCACAACTGACCAGAAGCAGCTTTCAAGCATAAGCCAAGGGCTGGTGCTATCTGGGGACAGCTGTTCCCCAAACGCTGGTGAGGTTTCTCAGGGCTGTCCCCATGATGCATTCCCAGAGCTAAGCCCCACAGGACACAGCTGGCTGCTGTCTCCTGCCTTCCTCTCTGCAACACTCTCCTACAGAACAGCTCTCAGTATGCAACACTTGAAGCACTTTTTTCCTGAAATCTCTATTTCCAAGTCTAAACTTATTTATTTAATTTCAACTCCAAGCATAGAAAATCACTTTTCTTCAGGACACAATAAGGCAAAAACTCTAACCTATTTCTTTTCTCCAGCAGCTCCTGTCATGCAACAAACTCCTTTCCGGTATTTATAAATTCAGCCTCCATCCTGACATCCTGATTGGTAAAGGAGAATATAAACAGCAAAGAATTTGGCTTGTCTGAATGCCTCTGTGTTTCTTCGGGGAGTGTCACATCTCATCTGATGCACATTACCTCCAGAAGCACACGGTCCCTCGGTGCAATGAACGTGTCCAGATTTCTTAGCCCATCCATTACCATCAGGTTCAGAAGCAGCAGAGCTGCTGACCAATGCTTCCACAGCACCAGCTTCAAAATTCAGTGTTCAGTACAGATTTGCAAATAGCTGTGTGGAAAAGAATGACAATCTGAACCTCTCCATAAATATAGAAAAATTTTCATACAAAAATCTATATGTCTCCTGTGATTACTGGATTTGTAATATGAACAGCTTTGCCGATGATGATCCTCTCTTTGTTTGTTGTTTTTCCATAGGAGAAAAATAGCAAGCCATTAGCTGCCTGAGCAGAGACTTCCTGCCCGGAGGACACGGGGAGCAGGAACGGCTCTAAGTGGATCCTCTGCAGCAGAAAATCTCGTTTAGAATAATAACCCAAAGTTGTGTCTCCTGAGAGGCTGCTCATTTGATGGAGGTGGGTCGATTTCATTCTCCCCTGAAGCACATCTGGAAAAACTGAGGCACATGAGACATTAAAGGCAATGCATGAAAATCTTGAAAAGGCAGGGAAAAAAAGTCCAATTCTGATCAAGCACTCAGCATCCTACACGGAAGATCAGGCTCTGGACAACCTGATCTAGCTGTAGGTATCCCTGTTCATTGCAGGGGAGTCAGACTAGGTGGCCTTTAAGGGCCCATTCCAACTCAAATAATTTTGTGATTCTATGACTTCTTACAGTACATGAAACAGAATTGGTGGATACATTGCAATAGTTATGGGGATTAGGCAGAACACTAAGGTAGAAATATTTTGCTGTGGGTGCAGCAAGATTAATACAGTGTTTATAGTGCCCTTGGGGGGAAATCACAGAATCATAGAATCGTCAAGGTTGGAAAGACCGATAAGATCATCCAGTCCAGCCATCAACCCATGCTTGTGACCTCTCTAGACCATGTCCCTCAGCATGATATCTACCCTTTTCTCGAACGGCTCCAGGGATGGGGACTCCATCACCTCCCTGGGCAGCCTGTGCCAGTGCCTCCCTATTCTTTCTGAGAAGAAATTTGTCCTAATATCCAATCTGGAATATATTATAATATCTGGATTTTCTGGTCATCATATCTTCTTAAGCTTCACTTATAATAGCACTTAATAGCTAGTTTAGTCAATGTCAGTGAAAGCTCCAAGTGCAATTTAATTGTGGTCAAAATATTACAGATCATGCAGTTAATTTCTTACATGGATCTTACTTACAATCATGCTTCCCAGCACGCTCAGTGAGGTTCCACTACCCCGGGAAGGTTTGCCTGGCGTTTCACATCGGAGCAGAGCCTCCAGCTTTTCTGCTACTGCTGCCTTGACCAGCACCAAACTCACCTCTGGAAGCCCCAGCATCAGTGCTGTCCCAGCAGAGCTCTGCGGATACTCTCTGAGAATTCACCTAATTGCTCCTCTTGCTAAAAGGATGGTTGTGGGATGGAGAGCAGCACTACATAGCAATTGTTTTTTAAGGCAAACATTTACGGCCTGATTTTTAGAGATGTTTTTATATTTTCAGGGGAATTAATGAATAATTTGAAGAAAGTGTTAAATAACTACGGAAAACCAGATGAGATCCACTTATGGCTCTCAGTACCAAGAGATCTGGTGATTTCCCCCTTAAGCAAACTGTGATGCAGAAGAAAGACTGAGTTTTTGTTCTTCTGTTTCTCAAAGCAGAATTTCAAGCCCAGACTCTCAAAGCTATCCAGAAATGAATAGCTCCCTTCAAGACCGGGGGGTATAAGGTGTCCATATTTTATACAGACAAGCCTTAGCATTTTAAGAGGAGTCTAAGCTTCTGAGCAATCCTCATTTAAAGTGCATTCCTCCCCTGCTCTCCCCTCTCCTCCCTTGCTCTCCCCTCCCCTCCCCTCTTCTCTCCTCTCCTCCCCTCCCATCTCCTCTCCTTCTCTCCCATTCTCTTCACTGTGCAGCTGTTGGAAAATACAAGACATTTGACACAACAATTGCCCTCTCCCAGGAGGAAAACCTGCATGCATGCCATCATGGTGTGTTTCAAGACAGTTGAGTCTCAAAGAAAATTTTTCCTTCATATATCTTCGAAAAAGAAAGGGTGCTTAGGTGGAAATTAGCAATGAAAAGCACTCTGGGTACCAAAGCAGTAGAAATCTAATATCAGAACCATGATGAAATACCACTAATACCACATGTTGTCAGATTTACAGGGTTTTGTAAATTAAGCTGGTGTAGCTGTAATTACTGGGGGACTGTTCCTGTCTTCTTTAAATGTTCATTCAAATTGGTATGAATTCATCTGGAAATAATGGTATTCAGAAGCAAGACACTGCATCTCCCAGAGGCTGCTGTACTCAGACTTTGATATGGGTCTTTTTTGAAGCTCACCCTCCACTCAGGTGACAAGAGAGAGGATTTAGACAGATTTCTGCTGTGATTCTTAAACAATGCAAGTATCCCAGCAAGACTGCACGATGCTGTTGTGGCTCCATTTGTAGGACACTGTTGGAAAGAGGGCATTAGCATGTGAAATCATTCGTTTACTGTGTAACTGATGAGCAGAGTGCCTCTTGGCATCCATACTAATAGACTGGGTCAGCACAGCACAGGCAGTTGATTTTCTGAACTTGTGGCTTGGGTCACCTGAAATCCTTGGCTGATTCTGTTTAAAGAGTAAACAGAAATCTCAGTTTTTCTCCAAAGAATGGCAGAGAATTTCAAATGGGTTTGCTCATTATGACCCTACAAGTCTTGGTATATATTTGTTAAACTTAAATTACTGCATACATCTTGCCTGTAGTAAAACTAAATCTAGCAACAAATAAATCTCCAAATGCACTGATTTGCCTTTTTGTACAGTTTAACTAAGTAAATCCTTACCTGAATATGGTACTGTAGAGAAGCCACTGACATTAAGGTAAAACTGGTTTATTTGGCTAGAGTGCAGGCCAGTGCTGCATTGAAGCCAAGAATGCAAATGTAGCATCTCAAATGCTCATGGTACTCCCATGATCTCCGTGTAAATGCCTTTTGACCCCACTCCTATTCCTGGCAGAGCTGAACACAGACACCCAAAAGTGGGGACAGCCAGGCAGGGACAGAGCAGGCACCATGGGAGTAGGAAATTCCAGGCTTGTGACACTCCTGCATCATCTGCATTGATTGCATGCCAAAAGCAACAGGTTGCATTCACTGTCTGGAGAGCTGGTTTTCTACCTTAATCTGGCATATGGTGTGATGGCCTGGTTGTGGGCAATGGAGCACTGCCACAGGCTGCCCAGAATCTGTGGGGTTTCCTCCTTGGAGATCTTCCAAAGCCACCTGGACATTGCCCGGGGCAGCCTGTTCTGGGTGTCTCTGCTGGAGCTAGGGGTGGGCAGAGGGACTCAGAGGCCCCTGCCAGCCTCATCCATGCTGGGATTCTGTGATTTGGTACTTTCTGCTTAACTTTGATGAGGCTCCATATTTTCTGTATCTCCCACTCCAACTGTTTCTTTACATGAACAAGTATTTGTTGGATAAGTGTCCATAAAAGGCATACTTGGCAGATGGTTATTTTTACTGGAAAATGGAAGCTCCAATAGCAAGTTTTCTTTTGAAAAAACTGCCCCAGTCTGTCCATCAGCACCTCAGTGGGACTGGTTTAATTTAATATATAGATTTTGCATTTCTCTAACTCTAATAGGAACTATGCTCACTGCAGTGACAGCCAGTGCACCTCACTAGCCTTATTGCTTGCCCCTCTGCTTGATCTCCACAGCTAAATTGGGGAGTTTCAAAAAGCAATCAGTGGCTGCTGTGAGGCCGAATGAGCCCCTCATCCTTTCACTCACTGATTCAGGGAGTTGAAGCCCCTTAGGGAACAGTGGGATCACTTACCTCACCTTGGTTATCACAGCCATTACACAATATTCTTGTTTTCCTTCCCAAGCCTAAAGTTTGCGTTCAACCAGAGCCCAAGTCTGTCCTTCTCAGAGACGTCAGCCTGGAAGGCCAACTATGTTCTGGGCTGCATTAAAAGAGGAGTGGCCAGCAGGGAGAGGGAGGTGGTGGTCGCCCTCTACTCAGCTCTTGTGAAACCCCATCTGGAGTACTGCATCCAGGCCTGGGGGCCCCAGCGCTAGAAAGACGTGGAGATCTTGGAAAGAGTTCAGAGGAGGGCGACCAAGATGATCAGAGGGCTGGAGCACCTCTCCTATGAAGAAAGACTGAGGGAATTGCACTTGTTTAGTTTGGAGAAGAGAAGGCTCCGGGGAGACCTCGTTGTGGCCTTCCAGTACTTGAAGGGAGCGTATAAACAGGAGGGGGAACGATTGTTCACGAGGGTGGATAGTGATAGGACAAGGGGGAATGGTTTTAAGCTGAGACAGGGGAGATGTAGGTTAGATACTAGGAGGAAGTTTTTCACACAGAGTGTGGTGATGCACTGGAACAGGTTGCCCAGGGAGGCTGTGGATGCCCCATCCCTGGAGGCATTCAAGGCCAGGCTGGACGTGGCTCTGGGCAGCCTGGTCTAGTGGTTGGCGACCCTGCACTCAGCAGGGGGGTTGAGACTAGATGGTCTTTGAGGTCCTTTTCAACCCAGGCCATTCTATGATTCTATGATTCTATGATTCTATGATTCTATGATTCTATGATTCTATGATTCTATGATTCTATGATTCTATGATTCTATGATTCTATGATTCTATGATTCTATGTCCTCCATTTCTGGGATTGCTCAGGAGGTGGAGAATCTGGTCCACACATTTGCCCACTGTAACAGTGAGTTGTGCCAAATTAAATGAGTGCCTTATTTTTCCTAACACAAACTTTCTGTCTTCAGCATCCAAACCTTCCCTTCTGTCCCGAGCTTAACAAGCCATTCCTAACCAATTTTTCCTTCTTGTCAAGGCTTTGCAGGTCACAGTGAAGTGATATTTCACTTTTACTTCCAGCAGTTTGAATGAACTGAATCCTTTGAAGCTCATCCAGTGCAGTATGGGTGCATGTAAGTGTAACAGCATTTGTACAGGTCTTTGCTGCATCTTCACCAGCCTTTCTATGTCCTTGAAACCATACACACAGCTGGGAAGGGATGTACCTGGCACAAGGTCATCTTAGCATCTGTGGCCCTGGGCTCCTCAGAGTAATGGGAGAAATGAACAGTTGTCTTTGGTTTCAGCTACCCCACAGCCCATGTTAGGATGCAGTGTGTCACTTCCCACATACACCTCAAGAGGCCAAAAGGAGAGCAGGAGAGTCTGGTTCAGATGCCTGTGTCCACTTCTAACCAGGCTCGTGATTTTAGTCTCATTATGTTCACACAGTTCACCTGTGTGTGAGCCAAACCTTTCATTTAGAACATGATCACTTCTACATGCCCAGACAAATTAAAAGGAGAGCTGTTGAAGGACCTATTTAAACACTTGATTTTACAGCCTGTGGTTGGAGTAATGGCTGGTAAAACACCTGCAGCTGAGGTACATAGCATTAAAACACAGGGAATCACAGAGTATGTTGGTTGCTCTTTGTCTACATTCCTGACAAAGGGCCATGCTTCAACATTTGATTGATAGCAGGGATTTTTCTCTTGGCCTAAAAGAGCAGGGAGGGCTGAGCTGCAACACAGGAGGCACAGAGCAGAGGCACAGAGCAGCAGTGCTGCAGCAGGACAGCAGCAGGACAGTCCTGTTACAGACTGCCAGCAGCAGGTGGGAGCACAAAAGCCATGTGCTTCCCCCCAGAGCTGGCTGCAGGAGCATACTGTGGACAGCAGCTGTTAACACAGGTCTCCTTTGCTAACATTTTCACCTGGAATGGCCACAGGTCTGCATTTAAGGGAGAAGGGACGAAGGGTGCAGCAGAGCACTGTATACAAATGAGCAGTAAGGGACTGCGTTGTGCAGAGCTGGGCATACAGCATCCTCTGTAAAATCACAACTCAGTGCTTATTAAGCCCTGTCTTGTCCAAATCGGGCATTTTCATTTCATTCCCTTGACCTTTTTTCCTCCAGTCATATCTCACAGGGCTGTTTCACATCAGCATCCTTCTGCAGAGGAGCCTGTATTGGTAGGCAGCCAGTGACAGCGATCTGCAGCATGTCACCACCAAGCAGAGGCAGCTAGTGAATTGGATTGATGCTTCTGCCTGCTGATGCCCTGTTTTCCCATTTCACCCTACACATGGCTCCCTCCTGCATCCATTCCCTTTCATTACATTATAGGTTGTGCACATACCTAGCAGCACTGGAACTTCCTGGTGGGGTGGGGATGGCAGCACCCAGACTCCTCCACCACTCACATACAATGTAAAGGTCATGGGGATGCACACACAGAAATAAAAAGGTGTTGTTTGTTTCTATCTAATGCAATAAACCTGAGAGAAAGCCAAAAAGAAATTGAACTTAATGGGCATATTTCCTGAGAAGAGTTATAAGGTCATATTAAGCCTGGCCAATAGTAGGGACAGACTTTCCTGATTCTTTAAATACACATCAGTGAAATGACTGTAGCTAGAAGCAATATGTAGCTTGCTTGTGGCCAATATTCGGTAGAAATTGTTTCAATATTTCCCTAGGTATTGCTCAACTGGTGAGCCTGGTAGGATCATTGCTTACAGGGGCTATGCATCATGTAAATTGTCTCTGCCTGTTCCATGCCTTGTGCTATCGGATAAAATGAAACAAAGCTTTTAAAGCCAGGTTAGGAAGTCTGAAGCACGCTTTGTTTGCACACTGTGTTTGTACATCCTCATTCAGGATCCCCCAACCCCAGCTGAAGGCACAGCACAGTGGAATCTCACCCTAGGCTGGAAGGCGGGGCACTTGCTGCTTATCTCCTGTCAGCTTAAGCAGACAGTCTTTTATGCATTGAGAAGGCAGATCATAGGTCACCATTGTGCTCTGGTACTCAGAGTCACGGCTGACAAATGAATCAGTGCACAATGAGACAGCTGTTGGCTCCAAGAAGCTAATGCTCCTCTTTCTGAAATGCCAGAGCATAGGGATGGAGGCACCAACCTGCAGAATCAACGCATTGTGGAGGTGGTCCTGCAGGTTAGGCTGATTTCATGAGCTTTCTTCTCCTCCCCACCAACTTGTTTGAAGGACAGAGAATAAAAGAAAAGAAGGAATTATCCCCAAACGGGTAATCCTACCTGAAGTAAGGCAGTTAGGCAGAGTGGAAGGAGAGGGTCACTGAGCTTGAAGGATCTTTATCTTCAACCCAGCTATCCCATTAATCTATAATTCAGCTCAGCCAAACCACTGTGATGCATTTTATGCTTAATCTGTTGACAGTACAAGACGTGACTTGCCCTTGCCTCTACACTATACCAGGCAATGCAACATGGATCTTATTCACATCTCTGGACATTATTAAGCAAGAAGAAATACTACTTCCCTAATTAGGCTAGTTATTGCATTAGAGAGTTATTTTTTCAGAGCTGTCATGCTCACTGATTCCAGTCACACCTGAAAATCTGTCCCTGGGCAGCCTGACTAGTGGCTGGCAATCCTGCCCATGTCAGGGGATTTGGAGCTCCAAGATCTTTAAGGTCCCTTCCAACATAAGCCATACTATGATTCTGTGATTCTATGATTTGAATATTTAAAAGGGAAGGTGATAACACTGCTGAAGGTGTTCTTTAAAATCATAACTATGCAAAAACCAGTAGTAGCAAAAACCTCTTACCACTTTTTTAGAGAAAAGAAGCCAAAGAGGTGTTACTTTGAGATGTGATTAAAGCATCCTCTTACCAATGGAAAAAGCAAGTATAAGTGCAGGAAGCATCCAGAAACTTCTGAAATTAGGTCTTCTGTAGAAAAAACTTGGCTATATACTAGACAGCATGCAACTAGTATGCACCACATTGCATTTTGAATTGCATTAGTTGGTCTCCCAGGCAACTCATCTTGAATTCAGTAGGGATCCTTCCGGAGCAGTATTTACAAAGACAAACTTAGCCATCAAGTCGCTACTGAAAGCCTACAAGTGCAATATAATGCAGCCAGAAATGAATAACATATTCCAATTCTTATTCCGAATAAGAAGCAGGCTATAGTTAAAAATTACAAAACTTCTGGGTTACCTAAAGGTCAAAGGATTGGATTTCTGGTCCGCTCTAGCATACTGTTTTGCAACTGGTCTGCTCCAGCAGAAGTGAACTGATACTACAGACAGCAACTGTGATATGGGTCATCCCCATCTCAGCAGTTATCATCTCAAGCAAACACACCCCACTCACGCAACAGCTCCAGACCTCCATTGTTACAACTGCCATCACCCAACTCAGAGTTTGAGTTTTCTGTGAATATGCATCCATCTTGGTGATGGAGGAAGGAAGAGGATGGTCGTGTGTGCAGACCTCAGGTTATTATTTAAACACCATCTGTTTATGTGTTATGCATGACTCATTCAGCAAAGTTATAAATTTCTGTTAAAAAGAGAAGGAAAAAATTCTATCACAGTCGTAAAGAAATAGCAAATGTTACCTAATTCCCAGGTTGCCCATCAAAATCTTCGAACGAGTCTGAGGGTCATGACCAACCCATCTCACTTGCTCACATTCATTACACTGAAGCATCAGTTTTAAAGGTCAGTCCTAACAATTTGATGTCGCCAACTGGTCTAGCACCAATCATGTTACCACATGAGAATGAAATGGAGCAGGAATGGGCTTCTGAGAGAAGCTGGAACTGTGATGCAATGAAGAGCAAAGGGAATCGAGTCTTGATGACAATGCAAAGTTTTGCCCTTACCGTTCTCTTTTCATGATAAAGAGTTTGACTATTGATACAGGTTGGTTTGTTTAGCAATAGGGATTAGTACATTAGTTTAAGAATGAATATATTGATTTAGCAAAAGGAATTGATAAGTGATAGTTTTAAAACTTTCCATTTCAGCTTTAGTGAGTGAAGAGTCTTGTTTTCCTTTATAATTTTGCACTAGGGACATAATACAGTACTTTTGTCTTCTGTCTCAAGGATTTTGCCTCACAAGAAGCACTGGAATCACAACAGAATACTTTTATCTTTTGCTTCAAAATGCAAGGACATTTTCATCAGGTTCCACATACACTGTTTTTAAAAAGTGGTTCACTATTACCTAGTAAGCAATGGAATCCTTGTCCACTTCATGCATGTATGGATGCAGAAAATACTCCTATACAACCTATACAACCTATACAACCTATACAACCTATGAGGTTGTTAAGAGAGACAATGTGAAAAGCCTTGCTAAAGTCAAGGTAGACAATATCCACTGCCTTCATCCACTGCCCTCCCCTCATCTACCCAGCTGGTTGTCATAGAAGAATTCTATCAGATTGGTTAAGCATGATTTCCTCTTGATGAATCCATGCACCTCATCACCTTCTTTTCCTCTAAAATACATATGAGTCAAACTGCACTGCACAACAGCAGCTTCACTCCTATTGAGATCATGTTCAGAGTAGTCAATTTATGTTATTAAAAATGACAGTTCTGAGTCTTGACATTAGATCAGAATTTGACAAATATCACACCCAGCAAAAGCCATGTTTTGCCATGGAAGCTGAGCTGGCATACATATACCAAAGCTGCTGCTTCATTAGAACAGAAGCAGAATTTGGAAACTCCAAGGAAGCCAGAAGAATGTTGTGGGTCAAATATCTACACAGGATATCATTCTTCTCGGATAATTGTCGGCACTTGTAAGCCAAGAGACTAGCTGGGGTTCCATTTGCCCGCAGGAGACAGTGTCTCTGAATCATCCTATGGAGGACACCATGTCACTGTTAAGGTGAAAAGAGCCAAGAGATCTAGTCACACTGGGTGCCTGACTTGTATCTGACTATGGATAGGTTAAATGAATCCTGCAGCTCTTCATCCAAGCATGAGTCTGCTTTAGCCTAGCTAGCTAAAATGTTAAAAATAATAAAAAATAAAATATATATTAAAAATGTTTAAATGTTAATATATTCCAGCAGTCAATATTCCTGCTGCAGTGGCTTGTCATGGGCTGGGCACTCAAGCATTTGGAGGTACACTTAGAAGCACATCTGAGATGGTGTGGCCTTTTGAAACGCTGTTTGTCACTTCTAGTGAGCTATAGCTCTACTTCTAGTGGCATTCCACTTACCTAATCTGAAGCTAATCCAGGTACTTCTCCATGAGCTGCAGGTATTTCAGAGGAACCGCTGCACGTTGTATCCTCTGTGATAAACTGTTTTGATCTTAAATAGCCTAGTATCAATACAGAAGAACACTGGCAGGCAATGGGGGGATTGAAGGTAATTTGTTTGATGGTACCCAGCAAATTAGTGGAAGAAATAAAGGCTGAATCCTCCTGCAATCAAACAGGAGTGGAAGACAATTATAGTTTAACCTGCATGGTTACACATGGTCTTCCCAAGGAGAGCATGATTCCTTCTCCCATAGGTATTTATAACATGTAATCTGTATTATAATTCTCCTTTGTGGAACTAAAGTTCATGAGAAAAATAAAGAATAGTAATACAATAAGTTAATTAATTTTAGAGTACATTTCAGATGGAAAATTGACAAGTGTGTTATTTCCATTAGCCTTGAAAGCTGCCCTTGATTTCAAAGCTGGCAGTGATGTTGCAGGAGCAGTAGCAATCCAGTAGTGGTGCAGTCAGCCAGGCTTTCTGCTTGGAGATCCTGCACTGCCTGATGCATTTAAATGCAGGCAGAGACTGATGGCTCTGTGATGTCAGATGAAAAGTATGTCTCAGAGATACAGCCTTGTGAACTCTTCCCCCAGCTGCTGCTACAAAGAGTTAAATAAGAAGAGCCATTGTCTTATGGCAAAAGCAACCAAATTAAACAAGGAAGAGAGAGCTCCACAGAGAGAAAGTGCCTTTCCAACATCACTGCTAGGACACGCCACCTCCTGGGATGTGAGAGAAAGGAAAAAGAACTTTTAAAGAAACACATAACCCAGGGTTAAATTCTTACTAGTTAAGACCAGAGGCATGCAGACCGAGACCCAAGTGCTGAATATTTTCCTGGGTTTCAGAGCTACTTCCTTGGGGAAAAAAATATTAGACAGGGTCAGCTGCAAGCAGGAGGGGTGGTGATGAGCAGGCCAGCTGGCATTGCAGGATGGAGCTAAGGGATTCCCTTTCTGTGCAGTTGACTTTGGGAAGGAAGGCTGCACCTCCAGGAACAGTGCCTGCAGCAGACAGTGCTGTGTCACTTTGAGTCTCTTCTCCTCAGTCATGATATCATTTGCCTCCTCATGGAGGCTGCCACAGCCTGCTATCTTCACTCGTATCTTTCCCTTCACTACTTTCACACAAGCTGTCTCTGTGTTTCAGACAGCCTGAAAGAGTCAGGCGAGGCAGCCAAGCTCCATATTACAGGCTTTTAAGTCCATTCCACTACATTGCATGTTAATGCCACCATCAAATGGGAAAGGTAGTCATTATAGAAAATGACAAAAAAGTCGTAGTCATCATGTGAAACGTATTGTTAAAGCTATTCTGTTTCACAATGGCTATGAAAATGAGAATCCTCTGGTGGAAATCCTCTGGAACTCAATTTAAGTTACAGATCATAGAATCACAGAATGTTATAGGTTGGAAGGCATCAAAAAGATAATTTAATTCCACACCCCCTGTCGCGGACTTGAGGAGATTCCCCAAAAACTCTTCATCCATCAGATCTCATCCATCTGCTGATCCAGAGAACCGGAGCTGGATAACAGCTCATGTCATCTGGAGGCATGATGACACCTCTTCTCCCAGATGGAGAAATTCGGGGTCATTCAAGATCCAGAGAGGAGATGTTGTCAGGACCTTCAGATCTGAAGAGTGAAGAAACAAGGAACATTCTTGATTTGCCTGAGAAAGCAAGATCACTGCCCATACAGAGATTATAGCAAACCTCTCACCTACTACAGCATGATTCAGCTTCCTTAAAACTCCTAGACTTAGGGGCATAAATATCAAGCACTTTCAGAGTACTCAACATGTGTAATTACCTTCTTTGTAGAAACCACGGCTACCAAAAAATAATTCAATCTCTACTCTTATCAAAGGTCAACGACCCCTGCAAGTACAGTGTCATAGGAAAGACACAGTTAGAATGTAACAGCAGCCCATTTTACCATGTCATGGTGAAGTGAATGTTGCTTTTATGATCCACTTGTGATACATCACCAAGTGCCTCTCTGCTGACTGCCTTTTCAGCAGGCCAGATTCAGGTCACAGCTTTGCTTGTGGACGCTTGGATACCTTCTCCAGACTTCTATTAAGCAGCTTCCTTGAGCTCTTTCTGTCTGTCACAGTATTATCTAAGGGTCCGCGTCCATGACAAGGGGGACAGGCCCGAAAGAAAAAAAAAAAAAGAGAAAAGAGAAAAAAAAAAATTGTCGGTGGGTAGGGGCCGGCCCCGGGCGGTCCGGCTGCTGAAGCGGCAGGGAAGTCGCGGACCTGCACCCTGGGGAAACAACGGGAAGAGGGGAAAGGCAGGGGACTCGTAGGCGGGTCTAAAACAAAACAGTGGCACCAATCTGAGGAACAACTACATTTACTAAATATATCGAAAGTGATATATCGACAGTGAAATCGTAACAGAGAGAGTTTACAAGCTGAGAGTCTTACACAGTAAACTGCAGGAGGACCACGTGCTTTCTCCGCCGGGCAGGAAGAAACAGACACCGCATCTCCCAGGCGGCTTCACCACCCCCTCTAAGGCAAAGACCCCTGGGGAGTGCACCTCCTCCCCTCTCCCTGGGAGGGCCACACACCAAAAAAAGGCAGTTTGCAGTAACCAGGGAATTAACTCTTTAACTGCCAGTGCTTTACATGATGTTATGATGTGGAATACTGATAACAAAAATCACAAAACCATGACACTGTCATGTTGAGGGCATCAACAGAATTATCCTGCAGCATTCTTCTCCTGTGGACCCTGAGAATTGCCTCTAGACAATCTACAAAGGAAGCAGTGCTTAGGGCAGGCATGTAATCACAGCCCAGCACTCCCCCTGCTCCATGCTGTAATGGCAGCTTTGCCCTGTGGAGCAGCCCTGGGCATGCATCCATTGCTCAGCAACAGTGTGCTATTAATGCTCTGTTGACTGAAAGCAGGGCATGGGGAGGGCAATGCTGTGCAATGCTGACTCAAGTGATGGCAAATAATTGTATGCATTTTGATATATTGGCTAAACACAGTCCCATGGACAGCAGAGAATATGCAGCCATACTTTCCAGTTTAATGAAGGAGTTTGACAATGGGTTTCAAGATTGCCAAAAAAGTAATCAATTTGTGCTTGCAACACCATTTTCAGTTGATATAAATACATTATTTGCAAATTTTCAAATAGTGTGTACAGAGTTACAATCAGACATTCAACTCAAAAATCTGAGTGTCTCTTCATCAGACTTCGTAAGACCTGTCATACCAGAGAAAAATATCCTCCACTTCACAATCCTGCCTTAGTCATGTTGTTGCTTTTTGGCAGTACACACATTTGTGGACAATTGTCAAGGATGAACTACAGGAAGAGTACATTACATTTTGTTGCCGTGCGACAGATGGCAGAAGAAGGACAGTCTGACAAAATGGTTTCTATGTGGAAGTGTATGTGAAGCAAAGGTATGGATTTGAAGTCCTCCATGGAGAAAAAAATGGCACCTATTGACATTCATTGATGCTTGCTGAACATTTATGGAGACCAAACAGGGGATGTAAGCACAGTGAGGTGGCGGGGGATGTGTTTCCACAGTGGCAACAGTAGGTCACCTCCACTAGTGCAGGTTTTCATGAGGGACGCATACAGTCTCTTGCTCATCACTGGCAAAAATGCAGAGCTAATGTTGAAAAATAGTATTTTGTAGGTGAGAATTTGCTCGATCAAATTGTGTTAAGGTGGTCTTTGTATCAGTTGTCGTTTCCATGGAAACAAATAGGAAGCATTACTTTTGGAGCAACTGTGCATGCAGCCCAAGACAATTCCTCCTTCCTCAGTGTGGCCCTGGCAAGCCAAAAGGTTGGATATCCATGGCTTAGGGTATTCCCTGTCTTTTTAAGCACTCACAGCAGAAAAGAAGTCATTTACCCATCGCTGGAGCTGAAGATATGCTAGCCATGTGTTCATTCACTCTGTATCCTCTTGGAGTCCAAAGCTGTCAAAGTGATTGCTGTGTGCCAACACAGGCAAAAGCCCAACCTTTAGTCTCTGAGTGGAGCATGTGAACTGTGAGATATGTGCATATTCACCCAGGTGCTGGAAAGGCAAAAACTCCCTAAGCTTTCTGTATACTATTACATTTTTTAAGAAATCAGACTGAATGAAAAACGATTCTAAGCATTTCAGGGTAAGGCTACCTGTTATCTCCAGATCCTTCACTTCCCAGTACAGCAGGGATTCAACACCATTGACCTTGGCTGAGTCGATGGAGAGGAGCTAACAGAGCCAGTGCTATTGGGTGACTCTGGGAAGAGTTGCACGTGCAAGTGTTGCTCTTGTAACTATGTACTTTGTGTTTTCCTAAAAAACTGGCTATGCACAAAGTTAGTATCTAGTTCCAGGTGAATAAAGGGAGATAAATATATGGATTCCTCCATCTCCCTTTGAGCTTTGGTCACCATCCCCTGGCAATCCCTGTATAAAGTCCCGTTTACTAGCTCAACAAGCCTTCTGGCACGGAAGTTCTTGTTCCACTTCATCACATTGACACTCTTTCCCCAGCTGTTCTCCCTGGTCAAAGAAATTCAGCAAAGATTAAGACTTGGGCACTGGCTGTACAGCTGAAACTTGAACAATTCTTCCATCTAATGACAGAACTGAGGAGAACCACTCTTAGACCGCCATAGCCTTAACTCTTACTGCCAAGGCCCTTGACCCACTCATACACTGAACGAATTCAGAGGAGACTAGTGGATAGGCAGGCAAGGGGTGGTAGTATGATGACTGGATAAGCCTTGGCAGTCTCTTTAGTTCATCCCATATAATAGCCATGGTCAAAAATAAAATATCCTGAGGCAACTGGCCTGGCAGGCCAAGGGTTCTTCTGTCACCCACAGGAGGGTTTCTCCCACCACTACCAACCAAAAATTCCTGACTCCCACATATGAATGAGGTGAAACCAGACAAGACATCTCCTCCAACACAATATTCTGGGCCCACTTGTTGCCAGATCCACAGACCTGTTCAGGTCCCGAACCTCTCCAGATGGTGAAGAAGCCTTCATTCTGTTGTGATAGGTCATAAAAGTCCAGCCATTCTCAATGTAGGAGTCCCCATCCTTCATCTTCTAGGGGATTGCCCTTTGCCATTCCTCTTTCTATGCAATAGCCAAATGCTGGGCTCTTGGCTGAAGGAGCAGCCTCCTGTTCATCCTCCCTGATGTCATGCAGCGAGCTCAGCTCCTTCATGAGCACCTACCCTCAGTACGTCAGCACCTTGACAAAAGCATGACCCCTGCAGAGAAATGTAGATCACCCTTGTGGATATCCCAGGCAGACTCTGGTGCAGATCAGTTCCAACAGCTGGTCTTCCTGGAGCTCCCTAACAACAGAACACCTTAAGCTGCAATTTAAATGAGATCACTTAAAATAAAAAAAAATAAGTTTTATAAAATAACTCTTGCACTTGCAGATAAGCATGGTGACATGATAAAATGGCACATCTCACAGCTGCTTCTCCATCTGGTTTAACTTCAAGATAGTGTCTGTGTCCTTCCTCAAGCCTGATTAACTCCCTTGATGATTTCTGCCATTCCTCAAAGCATCAGCCCACACTGTGGCCGAAGAAACGCATCTGTAATGAGGACTGCTTGCCCTTCTCCTTATCTCAACAGCCAGGGAGGGCTGTGTCCAGTGCCAAACCATTCTCAGCTCCTCACTGTGGACTAGACCATCAGTTTTGCAGCAGGAACAGCATGCACAGTAAGTATCTGCTCTCTGGAGGGCTGTGACCATGCTCTCAGTTTTCATCAGCACTAACTGGCAGCTCTGAATGAACTCAGGATATTTCTCTCTGTCTGATTGAAATACAGTACATCAACAAGCTAGAAGAATTCCTTTTTTCCCTTTAAACAACAAGGGAGGTTTATATTATTACTGAATCTCAGATGATGTTCCTGCAACAGGAGCAGAAGACAAGGACCAGAGGACATTGCTCCTCATGAGCACAGAAACACATTTAGCATCTGTTTAGTCAGCTGTATCCCACCTGAAGGCACTGTAATTCAGACATCTATCATTGATAGTAAATAATTTTAGCTAAATTATCTCAATTCTAATAAAGCACAGACTCATCTTTAATTGTGAGTGTTGAAAATGACAGCACTATTCAGGAATCTGCATTAAGCCTATGCCCTGTTGCTTAAATGAGTTGCAGCAGCATTACACATTTAAAACTTCAGGAAAAAAAAAAAAAAACTTCATACAGTGCTAATTAGGTGAATCAGAATGCATTTTTTCTGGATTTTGCAAAGATTCAGCCCTCTCTGTTCACATTCCTGAACAGAACAAAATAGTAGAGCTAAGAACATGTTCCCTCATCTCAGCCTGGTAGCTATGTTTTCAAAGAACTGCTGGTCTGGCTG
This sequence comes from Numida meleagris, assembly GCF_002078875.1. Lineage (NCBI taxonomy): Eukaryota > Metazoa > Chordata > Aves > Galliformes > Numididae > Numida > Numida meleagris. Next base: position 178,692,867 of record NC_034409.1, on the reverse strand, counting down.
CTCATAAGGAACCTCTCCATCTTTCCAAACGGAGATACTTATTTCCAGGCTCGATTTTTATGAATCACTCAATTCAGATAGCAAAAAATTATCTGAATATGCAGGACCATACCTCCAACTCCTGTGGAGTGATGTTGATGTATATTGGCTATTGACAGCTATTATGTAGTCTTTCCATGCAGTGAACTGAAGTTAGTCTAGAGTCTTAGAGTTCTTAACATAATTGTTTAAAATACTGAAACTATTTTTAAAATTTCAAGTCAAAGTAAACAAGTTTACATGTTTCTTTTAGTTTTACATAGAGAGTAATGTATCAGAAGGACACTGAAGGAGATGTATTTATACTGGCAAGAAAATATACACACCTGAAAGATAACAATATACACAGAAAACAACATGCATTGTCTCAGAAGCAGAAGAATTATTCAGACTCTCAAGATCAGACATAGTAGAAGAAAGAAAAACAAGAAAAAGTTGAGGAAAAGTATGTGGGTTTATTTTATTTTTTGTTTGTTTTTCCATAAGTACAAATAAGAAGAAAAGTAAACTTTTTCAGAAAAGTAATATTTTTCTGATGGCACATAGAGTTCATTACAACAAAGGTTCATGGGCTCTGTAATATTTTCATGGATCTTGAAGTCCATTTTGAGTATTTAGTATAAGTAAACAAGCCACTATTTCACTGAAAAAGGAGGGCAGGTTTTATTTACTAAGTACCATGCTCACACTTCCTTTTCTCACTGCTGTCCAAACCTCTCGTTCCTTAAAGCCTCTCAGTTCTTCCCTGCCCCATCCACCCATTAATACGCCCCCTGGTACCCACTCACACTACAAATTCTGTGAAACAACTACCTGACATGGTACCTATTGTACCTAAAGCACTCCTAATTTCATTACTGTGTCCGCAATACCTATATGGCAAATACCTGGTCATGAAATAACAGTAGCCCTGTAGCTAGTCTGCTTATGGACATTAAGAGATGAACAGCTGTGCCCTTAACCTGCCCCAGTTAAATGAAGAAAAACCTGATTTCAAGTAAAAGATGGATATGTCTTCTGATCATTGATCTCCAGTAGGCATGAGCACCTCACAAAAGTAATTATCCTGCTCAAAACTAAAAGTACAGTAAACTCCCACACCAAGTACCATAAAAAGTGGCTGCTCCACCCAGAAGAGTGATATACAGGATCTTCAAATGAACTGGAAACCAAGCCAGGAGTCAGCATCTGCAATCTGAACACATGGAAGTGAGCCTGAATTCAGTGTGACAACAGAAGGACTGTGGCAGAAATTACTTCCCTGGGATATTAGAAGTCAAAATATTTGACCAAAAGTCGAAGGATGAATTCCTTGAGTGAAACTGGATAACAATGGGGATGACGATTTATAGCAGAGAAATTATTTGTAGATCAAGAACATGGACCACGCACAGAGATAATGACTCGTCCCAAATTCTTACCTTGGTAAACACCACAAGGATTCCCTAGCTTGTTCCCTTTGGCTGTGTCAATATCAGTAGTTTAAGAGCCCAGCTTCACCAAATTGCACCACCACAGCATGGTGATGTGAGGAAATATCATCCATCCCCTAGTTCAAGGGAGGATTAAAAATGCACTTGGGTGAATGTGGTTTCTACACAAAAGCAGCACCTTCCTACCTCATCTTCATTTTGTATTTCCCTTGTTTATGAGCATAGCATGCACAAACTTTATTTCTGCCCTTGCCAGACAGTGCCTTACTCTCACATTTCACACTCAGACCATTCCACTCCCTGAAGCATGGGCATCTTCAGCCCCTGCCGCCCCTCCTACTCACTGGTCACCAATGGCTCTGAATTTGGCCACTGCCCTATCTACACCAAAGAAACACTTGACTGATACAATCATCAAGTAGGTCCCAGTATGCTGGACATGACTGGAAATGTTCACTATATTTAGGGGCTTGGGGGAATTGTAGCTAGCTTTGTTATTGATTTTAAATCTCCTGAAACACATTCAAGAGGACAAGAGTTTTGAGAGGAGCTTTGTTCTTTGCAGGGCTCAAGGTGGAAAATTCCCACAAATCAAGCACAAATCTTCACACTGACTTCTATTTGTAGTCAAAAGTTTTCAATATACACCTACCTAATAAATAAATCACATCTCTCTATTACATATTCATAACATTATGCAAGTACAAGGTTGCATAAACATATTTGAATCTTCTGTGCTTGTGTGGGGGTCTTTGGTGGTCTTCAGAGGTCATTTTGGGAGGTGTCCCACTACTCACTTTATACGTATTTGGGCACAGACTTTATAAGGACACTTACTCTCTTCTGGTTGGATTCTGTCTTGGACTTGTGCCCCTATCGCAAGGATATCTGTTCTTATTGTTCTTACTTATGAAAGTCTTGAAGTTATGAAGAGAAACATCCAACATTTTTATCATAGATAAGCAAGACATTTGGAACTTAAAGCAGAACATTTTAACCTCAAGCAAATACCTCAACCAGACAGAAATGTCAAATAATTAGTTTTGAGACATCAGCTTCACCAAAGAAATGCTCCTAAATTTCTAACAGAGCCAAAGCTGATGAAAGGCATCTCAGTATTGGCATAATATCTCTGCTTGGTAGAAGAGTCTGTCCTATGAGAAACACAACCAGGATATGAATCCCCCTAATCAAGCCTCGCAGGATGGGGACATTTCCTTACAGGAGCTTCCCATGAGCAATCAAATGGGAAAGTGAAGGAACAACACAGTATCCATGAGCACATTCCCTGGTCTGAGTGCACCTTCCCAGTAGGATGGAATTTGCCTGTGTGAGGAGAGTTGCTATATGCATAACACTTCCTGGTGTTTCGTACTTGCAGGCTATTTGTGAGAACTCTTTTTGGGTAGGAACACTGCATTTGAAACATTCTTTTGATAGATTAGTTGCTGAATATACAGGGATTTGATAAAAAACATATGGAAGTACAAGGAGAGCAGGAAAGCATCGTGACAAATGGCTTTGGATCTCAAAGTTCAGACAAATGGCCTTGTTAAATCAGCTTCCAAACGCATACATTTTTGTTAATGCATCTAGCAACAATAACTCAGCAAGTTTTGTCCTCAGAATGAATTCAGATTTCTTTAGATGAAATCACTAGTGATTTGGGGCTCTAATGGTGACAAGAAATGATATTAAAAGTTTTCAGTTACCCAACCAGTATCAGTTTTCTGAATTTTCCTCAACTTTATATTGATAGAAGGTGGGAATCAGAAACACAAAGTGGGGAGGAAAATAGGTTGGAAACGGTATGTAAAGGACATCTTCCAGTACCTTGATAACAGAGATCACAAACCCACAAAGGGAGCACAAGGATAGTAAAGCCTTGAACATTCTCGATTTTCTTCGGCTGTTCAGCTGGCATGGAACTAGTACACCTCAGCACTGAAATAATGAGCTTGCAGACTGCAAAAAGACCAAGAAGAGTGTCATATTATCTATGACTTTCATATTATCGATCTACTAAAAAAAATAGAAAATTAGGAAAAAAAAAAAAAGGACGATAACTTTCAGCAAAGGAGGAGTCAGAGTCTAGTTTCAACCTCATTGTTTGTCTCTCTTTTAGTTGAAAGCATTAAAATACCCACAAACTACTGAATAGTTACTACAGATCAGCCCCATCTCTGTCATAGAAGGGGATCAATCTTCAACCAAGCCCAAGAGAAGTTGATGGAGTCCTAAGAAAACTGGGATGAAATTAGACAACAGACTGTCAGGGAAATCTTTCTGCCTGACAAATCCACCATTTTACAGAATGCCCTCCCTGTTACACGATGAGAGACACGAGTTGAGGGGGCCACCTAAAACATAGTCATGAAGAATACAGAAAAGACATAACTAAAAACAACAAAGTCCTGGGAAAGATATCATCACTATAGGCATTGTTTCTGTTCTCGTTTATTTTGCATTCACTAACATGCTTTGAGAAGATAAGTGAATAAGATCTTTTCCATCTATAACTTACGTAATTCTGTATGTTTTCATAACAGGTTTACAAATCTGATCTTGCAGGGAAATGGTATACCAGAAAATGTCTGAATGCTGCAAGGCAATTCTGTAATGTGGGATTTAAACTTGTTTTGCCCCCATGCGAAACTTCACTAGGTGACAACTGTGGCATTCTTTGTGTCAGCATAAAAAGTGATTTGACTACTCACAGCACATTTTCCAGGTCTATGAAAGCCTTTGGGATTATGCTGGAGGAAAGATTTAGTTATGTTTCTATGGAAACCGTAACTGTTATATAAAAGCTTGTTTAACAAGCAAGAGTGTGATAGTGTATTTCATTCAAGGTGAGCCACCTCCAAGATACCTCACTGATAAACTTCTAGCTGGGTCTGAAAGCCCAGCAGGACACCAGTGGATTTCTCACACCTCTAACAGCAGTGAGAGGCAACAGTACCGCTGGATAACTGCTTAGTATGTGGCATAGGTGTTAGAATCTCACATGGAAAGAATCAGCCATCCTGCTAGACTTGAAAATAAATTTTTCAGTAGGTAGATCATGTAGTAATGATTTCCTAAGTTCATGTCTTTCTCACTTACCCTCTATTTTATCCACACACAACTTTACTGACTCTGGTGTGACCCTGAAGACAAGCACAGTTATGTTTTTCATAAAACACTGAAGTGCTCCCAGCCATTTGTTTGCAAACACCTAGAGATAGAAATGGTATTTTCTTCACTTAGTTGCTACATTTCCTGAGGTGATAGTCTCTGAAATTAGGAAGAGCTTTGTCCCTTTGACAGTGCTCTTCCCAGTGAGCACGTATAGCAATAGCTGTTGCAGTGAAACACAAACACCAGAGCTGAATCAGAATTTATTTTCATGTTTTCTCCTCAGAAAGATGTTCAAATCAACTTTTAGAATATCTTTCATATTTCCCCAATGATAGCACTGCCAGCTACGTTGTGGATTTCATTGCAATCAACTAGAAATACTAAAGCTGGCCATAATTGATAATCAAGATAGTGGCAAAAGCTGAGAAGGAAAGCTCCTTTTTTTCAGTTAATTCTGGTTATCTCACCAGAAAAAATTTCGCTGACATGAAAAAAAAATCACTGAAGGGAGAAGCAAAGATTGAAAACATTCTGCACACAGCATTAGACTGGGGAGTTAATCTTTTAATCTCCTCCTATTACTTAGGAAAAATGAGTTAAAATATTTTTGGATAGCATGGAGACACCTTGTCCTTTGGATTGTGAGTGGCCAAAAGGTTTTATACAAAGCTATTGACATATATTTTTGTCAATGCACTTGTAACTGATTCACAAAACAGACACAGAATGTGCTCCTTTTGAAAAGTAGGTGTTGCATCAGCAGAAATTCCAAGGGGACATCTCAGACCTGTTCAGGTCCTTTCACCCTGCAAAGACTCATGCACTTAACTTCTCATGCTATCCTCTTCCCTCTTAAAATGTTGTCATTAAGCTGAAGTTCATTAAGAAATGCACCAACCTATGCTACACTGAAGCCATTGAACGAGTTTTGAGAGATCAAAACGAAGACTTGTTACTCTTTGCAGGAGAAACACAATTGTTAGTGCAGGCAAATTTCATCCAAGTAGTGTAAGTGTCACACTAGCCTTCGTAACTTACTAAGCTACACAGATTTGATCTATGTTGTAAGGTGCTGTGAGGTAACCTGTGCCTACAAACCTTTGCTCTGGTGGGGCATGGAAAGTGCAGGAAACATGCACCAAAACAGGAAGTCTCTAAGAATGGTTCAACTTTATCCACTAAGGAGAAACACATTTTTTATACAGTTGGAGTTGCCATTTTGCAGTTAATTCTGTTTCTGAATTGTCAGGTGGCACCTTCCCCAGGACCTCTTGCTCATTCAGTCTCCACAGCTTTCACTGAGCCAGGGTGGTACCCTCCAACCCCTTTTTCTGCGAGCACAACAGTTTCTAACATTATTTACCCAATCCCCAGACTGCCTGGGGTAAGCTTAATTTCTGCAGATGGAAACAGAGCTGGCAGTTCCAAACCATGCATCAACTTCTCAATCAAAATCATAGTGTTCAAGCACAGTGCCACAGATACACAGTCCTAAAGCTCAGGGGCATACCCAAAGGCTCAGTCCTGTGGGGGAAGATGAAAGCCAGAATTCAACCCTTCATGAATCTCATCATCTACAAGGCCCCGCTGTTTTTCTCTTCAGAGGCAACAGATTAACATTCTGTGCTGCTCACTTTCCGTAGCAGCATTTCCGCATATTTACACTCTGAAAATTCCAAAACAGATGTTTTCAATTGTTTCCTCACCAATAATCATTTCAGTTAATTAGGGTTGGCTTTAAGGGCTAGTAAAGGTAACTGTGACAGATTGAGCATGAGCTGCACGGTGCATATCTCTATCGTGCATAGCATCTAAAATTATATGTAGACAAATCATCCTTAGTTGTTTTCTCTACATCTTGCAAAAACTAGTAACTTAAGGTTCAGAACACCTTTGTGATGGAAGGATTGTTTATTTATCTCATACAGAAGGAATGATACAGCATAAGCACTAAGAAGCCATAAGCACAAGATTTTTAAGGCCAAATTTCTAGAAGCCATCTCAAATCTTGGTTAAAATGAACACAGCTAACAGCCACTGGTCCTCTTGTCATCACACAGCAACTGGCTGGCAGTACTTTGGCAACATGCTCCTGGTTCTTAGATGTGCCATTGCACAGCTTTTTAAAGTAGTGCAGTTGTGGCTACTCAGTTTTCAGTGATGCACACTTTCAGTCACATCAGTTCCAGTGCACTTTGCTGATGCTTTTGGTCTCTCACTTCAGTTGAAAGCATTAAATTCCTGTACCCTAAATTCTTCTTGAACTAGTGCAGTAAATAGCAAAGACCTCTTTGCTTGAGCTTTTAAATTGCTGTCCCATTCCATCTTTTTTGTAGATGATTGATGCTACAGAATTAGGCCATCAGAGGAGGCCTGGATGAAAGCATTCCATCAGTATTCAGATGACAAAAACATACCCATTTGATTTTTGAAGTTGCTGATAAATACAAGAGAAAGTACACGAAGAGGAGGTAGCGCTCTGTTTTCCAAACATTTCTTGGAACAGCTCTTGTTTGGAGTGGATGTTCGCGTACCACCATGAAGCTGTATTACATCAGGCATAATAGGGAAGCATAAAAGGTCAGTTTAGCTGATGGCATGAATAATTCTTTCCCCAGTACAGCCTCAAAATTCAATTGAATCATTCTTTTGCAGAGAAGCTGATGTTCATTGCCTCCCAGCTTGGCCTACCCTCCTGAGAAGAAATAACAAATCTGAAGTTCAAATTGTTTTAATTTAACTAATTAAGTAATTAGTTCCTCCAGGTACTTCAGTTCAGCACTAATGGCCATTTCAAGAATTAGCTCTCTTAGAAACCAACACTATCAGGGGAACAGAGAAACTACCATACCTCTTTCCCCAGACATAACTGATCATTAGAGAAACCGGATGTACATAAAACTTTGATCCCCAAAGCATATCTTTCCAGGATTGCAACTTACTCCCATGCTGACAAAAAGCACTTGAAATGTCATACTTTTGCATTTGCTGGTGACACTGATCACACAATACCATAATATAAATTAGATGACAGTTTTCACTTGTCCTACTCACTGTGATGGAAGGGCACCAGAAGTTGCCCCTCTAAGTCTTTTGTGAAATGCATGGAACTTTCACTGTCTTAGCAAAAGGATTCCCCAGACTCAGGAAGACAATGTAGGTAGTAGTTCAGAATAGTTCAGTCAGAAGACACCTTCAAAGATCATCAGGTTCAACTTCCTGACCGCTTCATCACTAACCAAAAGTTGAAGCATGTCATTGATGGCATAATCCCAGTGCCTCTTAAATGAACACTGATAGGTGTGTGGCATCAACTACCTCGCTATGTGTTCTGGTTTCAGCTGGGACAGAGCTTATTTTTCTATTATAGTGTCTGGTACGATGCTATTTTTTCGTGTTAAGAGAAAGGCAATGTAGATAACACAGTGCATATTTGCTGTTGATCAGTGCCGTACAGAGCCAAGGACATTTCAGTTTTCAGCTTCTTGTTCTGACCTGCCAGCAAGGGAGCTGAAGGCAGGGGGCACACAGAGGTGGGAGGGGACAGAATGAGGACAGCTGACCCAAAGTGGCCAAAGGGATATTTCATGCCATATGACAGCATGTGAGAAAACAAAAAACTGAGGGGAGTTGGCCAGGTGGGCAGCCACTGCTGGGCATCGGTCAGCAGTTGGTGAGCAATTGCTTTGGGCGTCATTTGTTTTGTAAACGTATATATGTATTATCATTACTATTATTTCTCTCTTCATTTTCTCCCTTAATAAATAATTTTTTGTCTCAACTTACAAGTTCTACTTTTTTTTTTCTGATTCTCTCCCCCTTTCCTGTGCAGCCTCCTGTAGGGAGCCTACTTTGGCAGGGGAGTTGGACTCGATGGTCTCTAGATCTCCCTTCCAGCTCCTGCAATTCTGTGATTATGTGATTCCACTGGGAGCAGAGGAAGTGGTGCTGAGCTGCCTGCCGGGTTAAACGACCACACTAGGTAGTCTGTCCCAGTGTTTCACCACCCTCACAGTAAAGATATTTTTCCTAACATGGATTCTGAACTGCCCTTGGCACAATTTTATGCTGTTCCATTGTGTTTTATCATTGATTAAAAGTCAACATCTATGTCATCACAACATACTGTAACTGTCTTTATTCTTATGTCCTCATATTGCACCTCACTAACTATACTGGATAGTCAGTTTGCAAGCTGAAATATTCCCTATCTCATAAACAAATGAAATGCAAACAACTAGAGGCAAATTAAAGTATGTCGACTTGTGGAGTTTGAAAACACTGCAGTTTTGGAAGCTATATTTGTGTGTCCTTAAAAGAAGGGACAAGTCAATCCAAAACTGCTACTAACAGTGATAGCATTACAATCTAGTTTTCATTGAGTTTAGTTCAGCTTGCTAGAAAAAGGTTGCCTCTTTGATTGCTATCATGTTTTCGGTTCTTTGTTGGCTTTATTTTGGAGTGGGTTTTTTTTGTTTGTTTGTTTTTTGTTGTTGTTGTTTTGGTTTTTGCTGCTAAGAACTACAGATGAGGGATTTGAAGGTTTAAAGAAAGCTGAATATATGATAAATACAGAGTGTTTCAGCAAATCCCAAATGGAGATTGAAGTTACAAAATATTTCCTTGAAGCTATGAATCCCTTGTATTTCAAATGCTGACTAGGCTGGTTTTGCAAAATAAGCATTCATCTGAGAAAAGAATTGTGTGCTTAAAATGCCTGCAGTCAAATGCAGGACAGAAAGCAGTTAAAGGATCACTGAAAAAATACTGAGTTATAAAAAAAATCTTAAGATGTTAAGAAATAAGTGACATCCTCAGATGAAATAAATCAGAGCTATACAAATTTTAACCAGAGGTTCAGACCTGGAAAGTTTGTTTTTCCCTTTCTCTTTTTCTTTTCCATTTCCTTTTCCTTTTTCTTTTGTTGTTAGTTGGGTTATTTTTTGTTTTAGGGGTGTTTCTTTGTTTGTGTGTTTTGTAATGAAATTAAATACATGAAAGGTTTCTTCTTGCATCACTTCAGCTTTGAGAACTACTTCAGTTGAAGTAACTTCGAATGATGTCAGTGGAGATGCATTCATTTATTCCAGCTGTGCCTCAGGAAGAAGAGGATGAGACTCAACACCTTGTACTGTGTTGACAGAGCCAAGAGAAATGTGTTATCCGCTGCTAGCTGCAGGAGATTCGATCAAGCCTGAGTTCTGTATGGCTGACTTCTCCATTTATCACCCACCACTTGGAAAATTCCTGGGTTGTCAAAAATGGGAACTAGGAGGCAAAATGACAAAAACACCGTGAAAAAGTGCTGCGTGCTCCAAAGGCCAGCATTGGAAAACCTTACCCAACACCAAACCTCCAATGAATGTGCTGTGATGGGTGTTGTTTTCACCAATAAAATTCATACCTCTCACTTCCCTGAGCCAGAGAAACTTTTTATTGCAGCAGGCATTAGATATGGAGCACTGAAACCAGAAACAGTACAGGGTTAGACAGTGAGCTACTCCAGAGTAGTCCCCTGATTTTTTATCAAAACTCTTTTAAGCAAAGCAAATATTAATCTTTTTCTGTTTTTTAGCCTGCTTTTACATTGCTCTCAAAAGAAAATATGGTTATTATTTTAGTATTTTTTAATGCAAGTGACAAGAAGAAAATTTAGTATGGACAAAGAGTTAAAACAGTGATCCCTGTTGTATATGTGCTAAGCATGAGATGTGAACTGGAAGACGGAACTTCCATCCATCAGCTCCATGCTGCTCCACATAGCTGTGCCCTCGGGCACCACAACTCCACAGCCCAGCCAGTCACCAGGAGCACAGCAGCACCAGTCCCCTGCCTTGTCTGAAGTGCAAAAAGATGCATTGCTTTGTGGGAAGAGCAAGAGGTACATTTCCTAGAACATGCTCAGAGAGATGATAAATCTTCTTGAACTCTTGTCAGAGAGGTCTAATGGCTCAGAGATAGAGCTTGATAATGATCTCCAAGCACAGTTTTTCCCAAAACCAAGAGTACAATTTTTATCTCTGGCACAGCAGGACAAGGTACTAACTCCAAAAGTATCCTGCAAATTTGAGCATTAACAATGGATGAATGACATAGAGTTTATTTTTATTGTGGATTCTCCCTAATTCTATTTGGAGCATGAAGCCTGAGGGAAACAAACAAAAAAACAAGGCCCATGAAACTGAGTTTAGCATTAATAGCTACGCGAATGAGCAGAGCACACTCCAAAGCAGAAACAAGAGCGGCAGAAACAATGTCTGGCACCTGAGATTTGCGCGAATGCAAAGTGTAAGTACACTTTGTAACCATGTTCCCTAAGGCAGGATCTCAGTTATGACCTAAAAGACTACGAGAAAAAAAGGCGTACAACTCTTGATGAAATTAAATACAAGCACTTCTCTGCTCTTGAGCCCACCTAAATTTCCATTTCCCCCACAAGAAGCTAAGCCACTAAAATGAGCCTCTCCCCTCCATTTCATCTGTTTGGAATGATTTTTCCTTTGTCTTTCCTTCCTGCTGCTTCTTTCATGGTTCTTTCTCTCACCTCTTCCCTCCAGATACAGAGGCAATCCATGGTCAAAAAGTTGGATTTAGTCAGCAAGTCACAGACATTTCCCCGTATAAAATTAGAGCAAAGCTTAGATGATGTCTCATTTGATGTGCAATGCGGGATGTATGAGCCAGTGATGTAGACGGGGCAAGTGTTCATTTACAGCAGAAGAACTTCACATTGTTGAGCGCTGTATCATCCTGAAGTCCCTGTGGTGGCTCTACCTTTGTCTGGAGACCACATATTTTACATCTTTTGCTCCATGGGCCAAATCTTCCCCATGATAATCCATCGCCCACTAGCACTGCTTCATCTGAGCATCTGAACTGGATGTTGTTGGCCGCTGTGTCATCACCTCCTCCTTGAGACTTCTCTGTTCTCAGTGAAAAGGAGATCAAGTACCCTGTAGGGCAAACTAGGAAGCTGGTCCAGGTACCCCACCTGCCAGAAAAAGCAGACAGAGGAATCTGTGGGCTCTGCAAGCCATTGGGCTGCACCCTCTCTCCTTTCCACACTGCCCTCAAGTTTAATGGCTCCTTGCTCTCAGCAGTGACCATCACAATGTCCTGATGCACTCTGTGTCTTTCTTTGGATGTACTTTTCTCTTTATTGGTACGTTATCAGAAAAAAAATACCAGAAAATTCCAGATGGGATAGTGACAGTTCTGGTAGAAACTCTATGGAGCACATGTTTTATGATAAATCCCTGACCTGGCTCACAGGTACATGCAAGAGAGCAGTGAGAGCATGCACTCTGCAATCCTGAGGAGCACTGTTCACTTCAGCAGGATGAGGACTTCACACTAAGTTTCTGAAGATATGGTTAAAAATCCCTTTCCTCATATTTACCCCATATGTTGCAGATTTCCAAGAGGGGCTGTAGTTCTGGGAATGTATCCTAAGTGTTCACAGTGCTCTGCAGAAATTTCAAGAGCAAACAGAAGGTGGTGATGTGAAGTACCCCTATTTAGTTGACCTGAAAATGAATGAAATAAAAAACCCAACCACTAGCATTATTTCACTTTCTACTCCCTCTCTGTGAAAACAAAGTAATTGAGAGAAGAGACCCCTGTAACTGGTGATGCTCAGGGACAGTTTGTGAGCTGGTGCATGACAAATGATGGAGGAACCAGTGTTACTTACCTCCCCACCAAGGACTCAATGATTGAGCCATCAAGGCAGCGCAGCCGTATGCCATTCAGAGCTGTGTCATCTTTGCCAAACTGGGAGGGCTCAACCTGCAGCGGGAAACACACAGGGACAGAGGTAAAGGCAAGGCGGAGAAGGTCTAGGGAAAGTCCTCTAAGTGCCTGCCATAAACAGTCCTAACTCCTCTCTGTACTGAAAAATGAATATCTTGAAAAGCATGTAGGAAAAGATGCCTGTCACGCTGGAAAACAGTTATACAGCTACATAACACAAGCAATGTGTTCTTCTTTGTGGGGTTTTTTTTTTAACTCTTTCTGATTGGACTAGTAGGGCAGAGACTCAGTCCCTCAGTCAGGGAACACGCTGGAGTAGGCTGCTAGCTTTCCTGAATCCCGATTTTGGCATAAATGTCGCTTCCTCCAGCAAAGTCGGTCACAGGCAGACCACGAAAATGCTTGCACATCACTACTCAGTCTGACAACAAAACAATTCTGACAGTAGCCCTGTTTTTGCTGTATCTAATATGAGGCCTCTCATCTTGAAAATAAATAAGTAAGTTGATAGATAACCATATTTTTAGTTGGCTGGTTTAATTCTAGTGGCTACATTTTCCCAAAGGCTCAGAATTTGTTGTGCAGCATGCCACAGTCAGGAGGAGGACAAACACTTCAGAAAGCCATCAGAATCTGGAGAAGACCCTCCAGGAAACAGAGAGCTGGGGATCAGGGCACAGAAACAGGAGACAAAGCAAAACAGGGAGAATTTTACCTTCAGCGCAAATCCATTGGCGTAGCCACTGCGGCAAAACTGCCGAATGCCCCACTTTCCCCAGTGACCTCCATTGGGCACAGTGATGACAGAAGTGTATTCACGCTTCCCTGTATCCACAGTGCAGTAAACGAAGAGCAGCATGAGTGCTGCTGGCGTAATCACCTTCATCTCTTCCACTCTCTATCTGAAGGGAACCTGGCATACAGACAGGGGAACTTATACCCTGTCAAGTCAGCTTGGGTTTCCCCATCAGTTTGTCATCAGTCACTGTAGGAACAATAGCTCCTACCCAGGCAGTGACACAGCACTTGCTGACCTGCTTCTCGTGGCAGTGAGGAGCTCTCTTGGAAGCACAGTTTGACAACCAACATGCAGCAAATGCTGGGGCAGTAGAGGTGCCCACCATCACTGGAGAGCTATAGGAAGACCCATGTTGTCCCTGCTGCGCTGATGGTGCTCGTAGAGAAGTTTGGCAGAAGCTTAATACTGATTCTCATGGCAGATATTTGGCCACGTGGATGTCTGCCTTTTGAGTGAAACTGATGTAACCATTTCACTTATTTCTGTATGGCTGGCAAGACAGCTCAAACTATACAAGGTGACACAAGGGACCTGATCTGGAACAAAGCATCCCTAAACTCATGTCCTGTGTCTCTCTAGCCTTCTGTTGAATCAGATACCTGGTAAGCTGTATATATATGTACACAAAAGGCTGCCCTGAAAGTAATGCCTCCCATTTTGTCATGTTGTCCCATGATGTCAGAGGCAGATGCTGATGGTGTGACGGTATGTCAGTAGAGGCTGAACCTGCCCACCAATATTCCATTTAATTTTGTTGTTGTGAGACAAATGGCGACAGAGGGGCAGTCTGACAAAATGGCGCCTGACATGGAAGTGTTCTTGAAGCAAAGGTGTTAAACTGAAAGAATGATGTCCATTGAAATTCATTGACACTTGCTGAACATTTATGGAGACCAAACAGTGGATGTTAGCACAACAAGGCTGTCATGGTTTTATGTTTTTTGGTTATTGGTATTCCACATCATAACATCATGTAGTGTATGTACCTGGTTCTCAGAAGAGAAGGACTAATGCTTTCCCCAGGGTACTTTGCTCCTCTGTTGCCATTTCCGGCCAGATGGAAAAGATAAAAACTTGCAGATCATGAGACCTCATCCCTTTTTCCACCCGTCTCTCGTCCTGGCAGCACCTCGCTCCTCAGCCGTCTTATCGTCGGTAGTAGAGTAAGGCCTACCTTGATTTTGGGACATTCTCTCTCTCTGTATTGGATTTATCAGCTTAAATTGTAATTATATTGTATTATAGAGTGTTGTTTTGCATTCCAATATCTTATTTAGTAAATTAGTTTGTTTCTCCTCAGATTGTTGCCGCTGTTCTTTGCTCTCAGGGCCATCTCCTTACCCTTTTCCCCTTTTCCCGGGGCGTGGGCCCCACCACCGGTGGGTGGTGCACTTCTGCAGTGGCAACAGTGACAGTGGGTCACCTCTGCTGGTGCAGATGGCTATGAGCACAACATGCAGGCTCTTGTTCACTGCTGGTGAAAATGCATAGTTCATGATGATGACTATGTTGAAAAATAGTGTTTTGTAGCTGAGAATTTGCTCTATCAAATAGTGTTATTGTGCTCTTTATATCAGTTTTATTTTCCATGGAAATAAATAGGAGGCATTACTTTTAGAGCAACCAAGATGTAAATGTATTTCGGTACCGTTCTGTTTCCACTGATACTTTTATCTCAATAAAAAAACATCGTGCTTTGTCACAAGCTTAGCTGGTCAGACATGCTGAGATGCCCACAGCAAATCTCAAAGTAACTGCAAAATAAGTGCCACTGGGGAGGAATGTGTATGGCAGTTTATCCAAAAAGCTGGTACTGAATTTGAGTCTCTGAGGATGACACAATGCAGGGAGAGATGAATTTGAATCCCTGTTTTTGAGAGACTCTCTTCACACACAGATAACCAGTGCTCTCTGAAGACCACAGCCAAGCTGAGCAGAAGCTGTTTCTCTGTTCAAAAGCCAAAGAGGAGAATATAACTTAGGAATGTATCCTGAGGCCCAGGATTTTAGAGCAGGATAGGATGCCAAACCTTTAATTATTGAAAGACAAAGAGTTTCCCTCTTCTAGGGTTCTCTTTTACTCTCTGCTCTATTCCTGCCCCAGTAAGAGCTGACATTGCTTTTCCAGTCTTCATTCTGCACTCTCCTTCTATTGGTCCACACTTCTGTGTAGGTGATAATATCTGCACATGGTGATGACAGGAATGTGGACAAGCCTTTTTGTGGAAGGCACCACAACAGCCCAAGTGATGGGGCCACAGACTGTTTTATTTACTAGACGGGGACCTTAATTTTGATTCTTCAAGGCAGGTTTCAGAGCCCAGAGGACAGGTGTTTTCCATCACAAGGATCATGCAACCATGGCTGGTGAGCCAGGTGTGTTTGCTCAGGCAGAGTTACCCAGGGGCAGACAGGAACACACAGACCTGCCCTTAGCTGCATGAGAACAGAAAGAAGCCAAAAGAAAAAACGGGGACCTAGTGGTAACACCATGAAGAAAAAAGCAGTATCCCCACATTCATTTCTACTTTTCTTGTCACAAACTACTTACAGAAGCAGTGCTGCAGACCCATGGCCTGGCAGGACCCACAGGCTCTGCCCCGTCAGAAGATGCCCATCTGCTCCCAGCAGCACTGGAAGGGGTCCCAGGGCACCAGGATCCCATGGTTTGCAAGGGGCTGGGGAGAGAGCTGGGATTCAGCCTTAGGGAATGAGTAGCACTGTCACTCTAGGGCTGGGAAAGTATAATTTTCCCATTCATAACCAATGAAACTACTTACTAACTTGGGGTGTCAAATGTGAGATGATTGATTCTTTTCTACTTTTTAATTCTCTAAAACTGTAATTTTTAAAAAACTTAGCCATACATATTATTTCACTGGCAGGTAGGGAAATTCTGTTCCTATCACTTCCTCTACTATGTAGTTGGTAGAACTCCCTGCAAAAGATTAGATTATACTAATCTAGAAGAAGTTTGCAGTTTCTTTTAGCAACATAACTTAGAGGTAGAAATTGCACCTTAGCCTCCAGCCATCCATTCTACCCTCTATGTTGGGCAGTCATGCTCTCTTTTTTGCAAGATGCAGCGCAGGCCAGAAGTATCTGGAGGAGGGAGTGCTCCAACACAGTGACTGGCCAAGAGAGAAGTGAAGGACAAGCAACTTTAGCTGAGTCTGTTGTGCCTGAGGGTAATAAAACCTGGAGGAAACCGGAAGAGAGATGTTGACAGGAACAAGAAGGCGGAAGAAACAGCCATGCAGATAATCTCAGTGATGTGTTTCCATTGAGCTGTATGAAGGGGTGAAGGTGGTATTTGCCTGGGAACTCATGGGAGGAGTGGAGATAAACAGCATCCACCAAAAGATTAGTCAGTAATTAGGGAGGGGTGCTTTCTGATGAATGGCCGTGCTCCTGTGTGCTCTAAGACATTTTGTATTTCTCCCACTCTTTTATCAAGGTAACAGTTGCCACCCACCAGCTCTCAGTAGCCGTGTCCGCAGCAGCTCCTCTGTCCAAAGTGGCCACTACAATTAGGTACGAATCAGGTGTAACACACACCCTGCCAAACCTCCCTGACCTCCAGCTTGGGGGGGAGATGTGTCACTTCACAGGTAACTGCATCCCTGCAAAATAACTCATTGTCTCATGGAAACGACGCAGCAACAAACCCAGAAATCATACCTATATTGTCATGTAATATCAAATCTGTTTTGTCTATAAAAATACAAAGGGTTGTATTCTTTAGAAACAAGGGGTGAGATTCTGACTGAACCTGGATGTCTACAGTACATAAGTCTCCATCTGAAATAATTCCCTTTATGGCTGCTGAGAAAGACAATATAAAGGCAGTAGTGAGAAACACACACCTTCACATGAACCTCTCCCTAAAAATACCCATTCATCTCCATTGACTTGGGGGAGGCAGGATTTCCATCTGGACCAGTCTTACAACTTCTGTTTCTTTTTAGGCTTTAGTAGGCTAAAAACAGTAGTAGTGAATTAGAATTAGTACTCTGTAGTATGGGCAAATGTTTAAGGGAACACACGTGATCAAATTATGAGCTGTCTGTTCCACTGTTTCTCGTTTGTTAAATTGACTCAGATTGATGGAAAATAGAAAAGCAGGAAAAAATGCAAGCTAGAGACATCAGAAGAGAGACAAGAGACAGTATTTTCTAGATGCATGAGAGGAGAAGGAAGCTTTACAGTGTACAACAGACTGAATATAGCTGTTTCTCAGGAGCAGGAAGAGGACGTTTTGCACTAGCAATGGGAGATAAAGAAAAGATTCACTCTGAGATGGTATTCCTCTTGCTGCAAGCTTGTCTTCAGGCAGTTTCCCACCTGTTTATGACCTCCAGTTTTCATAAACAAGTTTTCCTCAGAAACTTAGACAAATCAGTCATTTACCATACAAAGCTTAGCACCTATTGTTTCTTTAACACATAAATTTATAGTTTCTCTCATTTTGTATTTATGTATTATCAGTAGAACTAACCTTCCATTATATATGACTGACTTGTGCTTGTCCTGTTTGCATGGCCTTCATCTTTATTTATTCATTGTGATTTTGGTTTACAATAACTAACGTTATTTTAAGGCACACTTTTGAAAGCCTCATTTCTTTGGACTTGGCACCCTCCATTTCTTCTGCTTCTCAATTCCTATCAGGGAACCAGTGTGCCATAACTGCTGCTCATTTTTGCCAGAAAGTGCCACAGAACAATCCTCTCTGTAAATGAATCTGAGAAACAGAGAACTGGGTGAAGCAGAACAAGGCAGCTGGTCCATGCCTGCAGCCCTAGGGCAAGCTCAGTCCATGTGTGAATAAGTTTTCCCAAAGGGTGAGGAATGTTTGTCCAAATTGTTTTTTAAAACTTTTGGGGACAAACACACTGCAGATCTCTAAGGAAGACAATATAGTGCATGAGTGTCCATATTGCTGGAACAGTTCTACTCTGCTGAAATTTAAGCCCACTGCTTTTTCCTTTTCAGTGATTCCCTGCCCCTTCATACTAGATTAATTTCAGTATAACTTGCTCTCTGCCATGCACACACTAGAAATGAAAATACATAAAGGGTCCACTTGTCACTGAAATCTTACTGTGATTTCCACTTCCATGGTAGAAAGAAACCTGCTGAACAGAAAGAAGACACCATAGCTGGTAAGCAAGAAAATGATTTTGCTTGTATCTCCCTGTTACTTTACAGTCTTTGCACCGAGACTTAGAATTACAGAATTGTTAGGGTTGGAAAAGATCACTAAGATCATCTAGTGCAACCATCAGACTGTTTTGGGTGCCAGACCCATTTCTTCTCCACAAGACTGTTTTGGGTGCCAGACCCAGCAGGAAAGGAAGGAAATTCACAAACAAAGCCAAGAGAGAAGCAGCGAGAGAAACAGGAGCACCTGCTCAGGCAGGATAGTACTGCAGCAGCCTGGGATGGAGGGAGGTGCTGTCTGGCTGCAGTCCACATCTGCTGGAAGGAGTGGAGGGAAGCTGCAGAGAGCACAGCTTGGACATGGAGATAAGACCCTAGCAGACAACAGAACACTATCAGGTGAAGACAGAAACCAAGGCATTGTCTCTTGAGGATCTGACACTTCACTTTTTCTGCAGGTTTAATCCCCAGATGTGATTTTACCATCTCCCCTTCACGATCCTTCTCATTTTTACAGCTCATTTGAGCTGAGGTTTTAACCAGGTTTGATTCCTTCCTTCCTAACCCTTTAGCCAGCTCTCCATGAATGCACTTATTTCTAGGAATCATAACAAGACAGTGGGTAGATGGCCCAGAACTGGGATAATACAAAGGGTTGCAATATTCATCAGCAAAACTAGAATTTTGGGCCTGAATTTGTTCCTGTCAAGGCATCTCTGTCCCAGCAGAAACATCCTGGAACAGAAATGTGGTCACATATTGCAGATGAGTGTACAACAGAGAAGCAAATAACTGCAAGTCAATGAGCTAATCATTCCCAATGAAGATCTGCTTATACAGCTGCATGCGCACAGCAGCAGATTACACTGGTGCTGCTGTTTGATATATATTTTATGTTTCCCACTGTCATATCTTCCCTACACTAGGAAGGCCCAGTCTCCTTGGTTATCCTGCATGTGTTGTTTTCTCTAATCATTTTTGAGACCTCCCATCATTTTTGCTGCTCTCTTCTGGTGCTAACACTTGTTTTGAACAGCATTTCCATAGACCTTGTCATTGCTGCATGGCAGTGGAAAAGTAGAAACTTTCTACTTGCCTATTTAAGTAAAGTACCTGGTTAGACAGCAAGGGTGGAATCAGCACCTCCCTTAATGTAGAACTGATGCCTCACAAGTCATTCTCTCTTTGAAGGTGACTACTATCACATCAGTGTAATACTCTGCACCTATGCTTATTTTGAATTCTATCCCCATCTTCTAGTGTTGTCAGCATCTCCCAGGCTGGTGCCATCTACAAATTTAATAAGCAAACTCTCTCTATTCTACCATGCAAGTCATTAATAAAAATATCGAGTAATTCCAGACTCAGAACAGCCTCCTGCAGAACATGGCTCAATATGTGTTTCTACAATTGGATTAGTCTTTTAACATTTTTAACCATTGATTCAAATTGCTAATTAACAAAAATGAAAGAACTAGGCCCTGAGGTCCAGCTTTACTGACAGCCAGGGACAAAATGTCAGTTTATACCCATTGCAGATCTATCACTACATCTTCATCTAAAGATCACTTCACATAAGAAAACTTCAGCAGCTTATCCTGAAAGCACACTGGAAAAAGTTCCCAGGATTTTCACAGAGAGGGCGGTGAGGTGCTGCAACAGGCTGCCCAGAGAGCTGTGGATGCCCCATCCCTGGAGGTGTTCAAGGTCAGATTGGATGGGGCCCTGGGCAGCCTGATCTGGTGCCTGATCTAGTGGTTGGCAACCCTCCCTATGACGGAGGGGTTGGAACTGGATGATCTTTGAGGTCCCTTCCAACCCAAGCTATTCTATGATTCTATTCTTTGTGTCCCATCTAATGTGGCTCAGGCGCTGCCTTTCAAGGGGATGCTCTGAATCAGGGTCCTACTCAGCTGGGTGCATACACCGCAAACATGATGTTCATACTTGGGATTTCTCTTCCAGTAGCCAAGTGGTTCCCGAGATGGGAACAGGCTACCAGCAGATACAGGATATTCTGCACTGAGATGGCAGTCTGTCAGCACTACAATGGAAATATGCCTGGTGCTAACAGCAGTGCCAGCAGGGAAATAATCCCTGGCACTTCAATTCCAGAGTGTCCCCTGCAGCCACAGAGAAACGGAGAGCTGGGACCTTGCAGCTGGTAGCTGTCACTGGTTACACCTTCCCCACATTTAGTCAACTGCCTTCCTCTGTTCCTTTCCTCACCCTTTACCTGCCCCATGGAAAAAGGCAGCGCATGCTGTAGCTGGGCTGAAACCCAGCCAGGTGTGCAGCAGTGGGCTGGCTGTGAATGCTAGCTGAGCTACATCAAGCCAAACAGAGCAGATTGAGATCCACTAAGGGTTGAAGAAGGATGGAGGAAGGAGGAAAGGAAATAAATAAACTGTACAGAGCTCTGAAAAGACAATGGAATATGGTTAGATTATTTTGATAAATACCTGATCATTCAAAGTATATCTTTCTTTTTAAAAAAGGGAGCTTCAGTAGCAAATGCCGAGCACTCATGAAGAGGAGGTTGAAAAAAAGGGAGAAGACATATCCTCAACATTAAAATGGCTATACGTGTTCATTATTTGTGAAGATCTCCGTACTTACAGCCTACGTCCAGAGCCAGGCAATGGGACGATCTCTATTGCAATAAATGTGTTGACAAAGTGTTTGGAAACCATCACATTAAGATGAAGATTCATGCAAAAGAGACTGCATTCTCACAGGAAGCCTGTATGTGGAATTACAGTTCCATTCCACTCTAGACCAGAGCAGAAATAATTCATGGTCATCACATACCATTGGGAATTACCATTGGCCACCACATCTCAAATATCTGCAGTGATGGGACAACTCAAGAAAAAAGTCTTCAATCTCCGAAGAGCTCTTCACAAGCAGTTGTGCCGATTCAAAGAATTTACTGTGAAACATACTCAGTCATCTACAATTAACCATCCACCTCTGGAATTGATGCTGCAAACTGTATTGATCCACCAAAACCTTTAAGCACAGGATTAATCTTCAGGATTTCATTTATATTCTTAAAGTTCAGCAAGTGCTAAAAGACTTTGCTGTATGGCATTTGGAGCTTACAACACCTTAAAAGGACAACCCTTCAACCAGCAGTCTTCAAATCATGGCCCAACAGCCCTCCACACTGACAGCAGACTGCTGACTCATGAGGCAGTCCTGATTCTGATACCACTTCAGTTCTCACCTGTCACCAAATGATGGGAGCTATGAAGGTCTGGACCTGATGGCTTTGCTTAGTAATTTCGACTTACACCACGTAGAAGGCTCTGGACTGACCAGAAGATAATTCACGCACGAGCAGCAATGTTGCTGATAAGTTGCTGTGGTGTTTCTATCAGGAACAAAAGACTGTAAGGGAAATGATGGTAAGATAACAAGATTAGTTCAAAATTTCCTATATTTGGGTACACTTCATAGAATCATAGAAAAGGTTTGAAGAGACCTCTAAGATCATCTAGTCCAACCATTAACCCATCTCCACCACGCCTAATAACAACGTCCCTCAGTGCCACATCTCCACTCCACCACCTCCCTGGGAAGCCTTTTCCAACACCTCAACATGCTTTCTGGGAGAAATTTTTCTTAATATCCAATCTGAACATCCCCTAGCACAACTTAAGACCATTCTCTGTCATCCTATCACCATTACCTGGGAAAAGAGACCAATTTCCACATTTGTACAACCTCCTTACTTCAAACAACATAAAAGCAGTTCTTCCCAAGTTGTGAACAGATGCTCATAGAACACATTCTGAACATTCAATCTGCTTGACTTCAGTTCCTACAAATGTAATGATCCAAACCTCCACATATTGTCTGACTTCTGTCATAACCATCAAGAGCAAGTATTGGTCAGCATTTGCAAACAATGGAAGCTGTTTGGGGAATGATATATTATTTATATTCATTTAAAACCCTGATCTGGAAGTGTCCAGTTTGCTGTTTTGAGGAGTTCCATATTGTTGTTCACTGAGGAATCTAAGTGGTCCACAAACATTAATTTCCTTTGTGAAATGAAGGAGTGGCATGCACTAAGGTGCATGGACTAAAGACAAAAGAACCCACTCACACTGAGTACAAAATTTCCACTGCTTGTAGAAAACTTCACTCTACAGACAAAATCTCAATGTCTCTGAGCAAACAACTCAGAAAATGACCACTGAGCAGCAAACCATCTATGAATGACTGGTCCACTTAGAACTACCAATGAAGGTATAACAGAGGTGCCAAGGCAACATTCACACCAAGCAAGAGCTCAGACTCCAGTGCCTATGACCTGTCATGTCGCTCAGTCATCCCAGACAGACCAAATCCAGACCCCAGTCCATTGGTGAGGTGTACACTGGGCCACACTGTTGTTGCAGAAATAACCCTGCTTGACTGAGATGAAACAACCAGTCCATTTGGTGCAGTTGCTGTCAAGGCTCACGTGGATAGGTGCAAAATGTTGTGGGACTTTTTTGACTACATTTAATGTTCACAGTAATTACAGAAGATGAAGATATGTGAGGAGGGAATGCAGATGATGAGTAACCTGTTAAACTTTGCTTTGAGCCAACACTATATGTTGCTGAATTGCTGACTTTCTAAAAGAGAGCAAAATTATATATTTGTTTCTACTGTCCTTCTGAGAAATACTCTAACATGAAACTGTTCAGAGAACAGAGCACAAGAAGTTTCACCACAAGTCTTTATGGTTTGGCAAAAATACAAATTGAGATTGTTAGGCAACCCAATCAGAACAGCTGCTCTTCCTTCTCTCCACAGCCTCACGACTCCTCTACTGCTTCTGCAAGTCTCGGATAATCTTTTGGGGTTTTTGTTTGTTTGTTTGTTTGTTTGCTTGTTTGGGTTGGGTTTTTTTTGATGCGTTTTTCTTAGCAGAAGCCACTTACTCACATCCCTACCCACTAGAAGTTGTGCTGATCCAGGAGTTGGACTTGATGATCCTTCTGGGTCCCTTCTAAATCAAGATACTCTGTGGTTCTATGATTCTATGACCCAGTGCTGTTCTGTATAGCTCTCCTCCTGGCAGAAGCCTCCAGGCACAAGCTTCTAAATCCCCTCTGCCCTGGGGTTACTGTAAAGCAGCAGTACATCCTACACCAATGGGAACTGCCAGTCTCCAAAAAGACTTAAAATTTCCATGTAGATGTGAGTAAAAATCACATACCCTGGGATTCTCTCACGGAGTGGCTACATGCACGTGCTTGACATTTTTTTATATGTTTGCAGAGCTCTATGCATGTATTAAAATTGATTAAATGCTCCAGCAAGTGCAAGTTTGTTTAGTTGCCCCCCAGAACCTGACACTCCAGCTGTCAATGAAGCATTGGTGAACCCGTGATATAAGCAGGGTGTGGTCCGCAGCTAAGTGCCATTCTCCTGCAGCAGTGCTACAGGAAACCCACATAACTCTCTCCCTTTGCTGCCACATGCAGATTCTCAGATATCCCCAAGAGTTTCTTCTCAAGAAAGACTCACTGTGGTGGTGCCAATCTCTGCTTATTTTTCTCACATGGAAGACTGCCGACATGCAGTTGCCAGGCATCCTGCTCTTCTCATATCCTTGAAACTCTGACATTGCTGTCTGCATTTCTTCCCCCTCAGATTACCTGTTGTTGATATTCATGTTACACTTAGAGGAGACCTTCACGTTCCGTGCAGGGACAAAGGAGAGACAAATGTATCTGTACATTGTTCTATGGGTCCCATCCACCATGGAGGAGCAGCCATGTAGATGATGGGGGGAAGATCTGGGGAACGGAAGGTAGAGAAAAGGAAGCAGACACCTTTTTTATTTTAATAGCACCACCTCCAGCTCCTTGTCCTTCATCAGTGATCCCTTCAATCTCCTACATTCATGGAGGCTGCAGCCAAGTGCAGGCCTGGGTGACCCCAGCTGCCACTGTGTGACCCCACCTGAGCAAACACACCTGGCCTGTCAGCTGCTCTTCTGGCTTCTGGCTTGGTTTCTTATTTCAGGGGGAAAAAAGTGAATGCGGGGCAAACAGGGACTGTGAAAACTCTCTCTCTCTCAGCTACTTGCTATGCTGTGGTTCCTCCTTTTTCTGCACTCAGCTAAGCATGTACCAGATCCTCTGGGAGTGAGCCTTTCTGCCCCAGTCTGGTCGCCTTGGTCACCACAAAAATCTGCCTCCTGCATCACTATGCCAAGTCTTCCTTGTCCTCAGTATCATTGTTTTTTTTAAAAATAAACTATTGTTTACTCATGTTATACTTACTTTGGGGGATTTCTTCAGTGCTTTGATCCTTTTCCCCCTTCCTTCCCTGTGACCAGATGTAGAAGGACAAACCAATTCAGCACATACCTTGGCCATAATAGCTTCACCAGTGAGGCTGAGGCGAGATGCAGTGAATCTACATGAGATGCAAACCAAAAAAAAAAAAAAAAAAAAAGGCAGACAGGGCTTTTTGTCTCCCCAGACTGGTACAAGCCATTGTGGAAAAATACTCTATTATACTCTTCTATGGCCACATCTGCGCAATTTATCATGTAATTAAAGCTTGGTTTCTGCCAGTGAGGGATCTATTAGTGAAAAGCTCCTCAGACAAAGGGAAGCTTTACTGCATAAATTAGTGCAGATCAGGCATGGACTCTCCCCTCGCATGCAGCTCAGAGCTGTTTTGATTTCTGTGTTGCTGCAAGAAATTACTGTACTGCTGGAGCCTGGGACAGTGAGCTGCTCCAAGGGAGACCAGGGCAAGGTTACTCTCTCATTTTTTTTCCATGTGAGGTCCAGGATCTCCGCTTTACAGCCTGGGAGACACAGAAATAAGCAGGAAACTGTCTGCTTTGCAGGCCCTTATTGAAACCATGTGGTGTGTCAACTTCAGCTTGAAGCCCTTTATATAAGAAAAACACCTGGGGACAGTGCTGTAGGATTGCAAGAGAGAGAAAAATGGGAAAATGTACCTTGTACAGTTCTGTGCCCCTAGTGTAAGTGGTGCTTGCACAGTGCTACTCCTCTGTGCTCTCCTGCCTGAGAGAATTTGCCTACAACACCAGGATTTACCCAAGGAAGAGGACATTGTTCCAGCAGGGCAAATCAGGGCTCCCACTGCAGAGCTGACCATGCTCCCAGAGCTAGGCAGACCTCAAGTAAAACAATGTTGAGGTGTAACAGATGGCTGAAGCCATCTCAGAGCAGCTGAGGAGAGCCTGAGCCTTCAGGGATAAATGTAGTGTACCCTCTGCAGTCTATGTGAAAGCTACACTTGCTGCATGAGATTCAGTTTCACTTGGAGATAACAAGAATGCAAATATCTGCCCCTGAAGATGTCACCTTCAGATGTGTCAGGAAGGTTTGGTCTCAGATATCAAAGAGCTTGGCTTTGGAAATCTTACCCCAGGTGTTGGATGCATCCTTCCCAGGTAGGTTGTAATGATAATCCTGGATTATTATCATTATTTTATCATTATTATGTCATACAGTTTGTTATTACTGTTAATATTATATAACTATATATTATAATATTACTATTAATAAATGACAATCCTTAGTTCTAATACTTTTTCAAGAATTATATGATGTGTATGACTAGATATTAGGAAGAAATTCTTTACTGTGAGGGTGATGAGACACTGGAAAAGGTTTTGCCCAGTGACATTGTGGATGCCCCCTCCTTGGAAGCATTCAAGGCCAGGCTGGATGGGGCTGTGAGCACCCTGGTCTAGAGGGAGGTGTCCCTGCCTATAGCAGGGGGTTGGAACTAGATGATCTTAAAGGTCTCTTCCAACCCAAACCATTCTACAATTCTATTGATAAAACCATGTACTGATAAAACAATTCAGAGCTGGCTCAAATCATACAGTCATAGAATCATAGAATGGCCTGGGTTGAAAAGGACCTCAAAGATCATCGAGTTTCAGTGC
The DNA here is from genome assembly GCF_002078875.1 of Numida meleagris. Lineage (NCBI taxonomy): Eukaryota > Metazoa > Chordata > Aves > Galliformes > Numididae > Numida > Numida meleagris. The sequence goes on along the minus strand of NC_034409.1, from coordinate 178,666,619 downwards.
CCCTGCTGAGTGCAGGGTCACCAACCACTAGACCAGGCTGCCCAGAGCCACATCCAGCCTGGCCTTGAACACCGCCAGGGACGGGGCATCCACAACCTTCTTGGGCAACCTGTTCCAGTGCGTCACCACCCTCTGTGTGAAAAACTTCCTCCTAATAACTAACCTACATCTCCCCTGTCTTAGTTTAAAACCATTCCCCCTTGTCCTATTGCTATCCACCCTCATGAACAATCGTTCCCCCTCCTGTTTATACACTCCCTTCAATCTCCTAAACAGTGTGGTAAAATCCAACTTTGAGGTGTAGTGTGTGCTGATGTATAACACGTGAAGGCTAGGAGAAACAGGAAGAGCTGGCATAAAGAGCCCCTCAGGTTTGGTATTCTTGCTGGGGCTGGGGCAGCTGGGTCTAGGAAGCACTGACTGGGGTCATGCTTCTCCTCGGTACTGCTGCACCACCTGGGACACAGAATGGGGAGGCTTAGTGGCTAACAGAAGTTGAACAGAAGTGATTTTTTTTCAGGATGCACAAGCAAAGGTGAATCCTGCACCCTCCCTTAAATAATGATTGCAGGTCTTTTAATGGCAGAGAAACTCAACCCAAGGTTTCACTCTATCTTTTCCAGCTTTTGACCTAAAAATGTCCTTTCTCCTCCCACCTCTACCTGAGATGGATGCCAGTCTGAGAGGGTGCTTCCTAATCCCAGCTGGTGCCAGCACTCATGCAGGCCCACACAAGCTCACTTAGCTCAAGAAACAATGTTGTAGCTGGAGGGAAATGCTGAGCATCCCTAGAAAATTGGCTGTATGCTGTTTCTTGCATGTCAGTGCTAGGCAGGATTTATGTCCCTATTTGTTTTCTTCACTGCTGCTTGGGGGATTTGCCCTTTGCTAGGCTCACATTACTGTCAGGAAGAGGACTCCCTGAGCAGCAGGAATTTCATGTCCAACAGTTTCCTATCTGCAGCCCTAGCTTAGTTTTCATTAACAAAATTTCAACATTATTAGAACTTCCACTCTTCTGGGAGAGGATCTGGGAAATTCAGTACAGTCTTAGAACCACAATAAAATATAATCTATGCAATAATATGTTATCTATTTTTTTAATATGCTTAATCTAATAAACATGGCACATCCTGAAATGATATATGATCTCAGTTACTTACATTCTCCATCAGCAGTCAGTGCAAACAGTTAGATCCCAGCTGCCCAATTGCCTTTGCTCATTTTCTCAGGTTTTTCCTAATTTTACCCTTCAAAGATGGTTAATATCATTGTATTGATAATGATTGGCAGCAGACTTCAACCATTTGCTGGTGGGATGCTCCTGTAAACGTCTGTCTCTTTCAATATTAGGAAAAATCTCACTCTTTCTGAGTGTTGAGGCCCTGGCACAGGCTGCCCAGGGAGAGGAGGGAGTCACCGTCCCCGGAGGTGTTCAAGAAGAGGATGGATGTGGCACTGAGGGATGTGGTTGGTGGTCATGGGCTGATGGTTGGACTAGATGATTTTATTGGTCTTTTTCAACCTAAATGGTTCTATGATTCTATGATTTCACAGCCCCTGCTAGCAGCACCTGACTGAGGCTTTGCTCTCCCTGCACACATCTGTGCTGAGACCATGGCAAAAAGCCAGGCAAGGCTGCAAGGAAAGCTGTCCCCATAGTGAGCCTACAGAGGAGTTTGACATGATGGTGGATGGCTAAGGGACAGAAGTGGCATCTCCCTCCTACTTCAGTTCATCTGCTCACACTGACTGCAAGTGACACCTCAGCAAAAGGCCTCTTGCTGCAGAGCCTCTTTGTGTCCCCAAGTCCTGAGTAGTGAGGACTGACAGCAGACAGGGTCTGCACTGCTCCCCACGCAGTGTTGTTCCCATCAGGGTTCACAGCTGTCCCAAGTGCAGCTAAAAATCCTCAGGTGATGGAGATCTCCCAGCCTCCTTAGGCCTACTGTAGCCTTATCAGTGCACCTTGATGTTCAGTGGAAATGGATTCTTATTCAGCCATCAGACTACCCCATGTCAGTCCTTACAGCCCACCTTGGTCCTGTATGGCTGCCTCCCATCCTGGCTTTCCTGGAGGAGTCACCATCCCTGGAGGTGTTCAAGAAATCCAGAAACATGACACGGAGGGACATGATTAGTGGGCATGGAGGGGATGGGTTGATGGTTGGACTAGATGATCTTAGTGTTCTTTCCAACCTTAATGTTTCTATGATTTTATGATTCCTGGCATGAAGACAGCCTATGGAGGAAGGAACTGGAAAAGCTGGGGCACATTTTCTCCACTGTGCTCTCTGCACTGCCCTCCCACAGCCACACACCACAGCGCTGGCTGCAGACCCCCAGCTGAACTGCTCTTCCCATGACTCCATCGCCCGGACCTCTCATCCCTCAGTTATATGGTCCCAGTTCTCACGCTCATTCCTCACAGGTCATGTTTTCCAGATCTCCAACAATTTGTGTTGCTTTCCACTGAACTCTATCCAATGGGGACATATCCTTCCGGGAGCTCAGTGCCCTGAGCTGAGCATCCCTGCAGAGGACTCACTGCTCTCAGAAGAAAAGTGGCTCTGTTTGTCTCACAGGCTATAATTTGGCTCCTGTATCTCATTATAGCAACAACCTGACCCCACTGACTCATACTTAACTTTTGATCCACCGTGACCCCCCAGACCCCCCACAGAATGATGTCTAGGCAGCACTTTTCAGCATGCAGCTGCTCACAGAAATGAGAAGTGTCTGCCTTAACATTATGTGTAAGGGGGAGCTTACAATTGTCTCTGCAGAGCTGCATCCTCCAGTCCTCAGACTATTTCTCCAATTTGACAAGACCATTTGTCAAGCTCAAGAGGTGTCCTCCAAAGCACTGGCAGCTTCTTTCAGCATGCTGTGGTCTGCAAAGTTAATAAGATAGATTTTTATTTTGTAGACAACCATTAATAACAACCTGGGCAGACATTTCCCTGTTACTCACTCTCCAGAGGTACCCTTGCTCATTCCTCGTGAAGCTTTTCTGTGAGAAGCAGATTTGGTCAGGGCAAGAGGATTCATGATGTTAAGAGAACACAAAAAGCCTATTAAGAAACAAGGCAGGGCAAGGGATTCAAGTTTAACAACAACAGCAAAAAGCTAAACTCAGGTTATTATCTGTTTCCCATTTGAGTACAAGATCTAACACATAATGCATGTTACCTGCTTCCTCTCAGGGGTCCTAGCCAGCAGCCAGTCTGAAATGTGCATCCTTAAGCCACAAACATGCAACATCCAGAGCCAAGATGTCCTCCCATACACCATCATGTCCCAGAGAGGACCTGAATGCTGGAAGAGGTCGGAGCCTGCAGTGGCTGCAGCACAGCACACCAGGGATCCTGGGGAGCCCATGGAACGTGGTGGCCAGTAGGAAGCAGCCATCAGTCCTGCAGGTGGGACCGTGGAAAGAGAAAAGTTATCTGGCTGCACCATTACTTGGTCAGAGAAGGACCTATTTTACCCTTACTCTAATGTCCACATGTAGCATTGAACTTCAAGCAGTTGTCTGGCTTTCCAAGCTCATTCTTAACAAGCACGGCCAGTTTCCCAACATGCTGCTGTCATACTGAGCAGTGACTGCCTTCCCCCTGACAGCTGCTCTCAGAGGACAGGAGGAGGTAGCAGCAGTTGTTACAAAAGTCAGATCACTGTGCTGCTGGAGTAGCAGTTTCCCCATTTCCAAATCTGAGAGGTACCCAGCAGCTGCTCTTTCAAGATGCTCAGGATGAATGCTCATCATGCAGCTCTAGGGAGGGATTAGCACTGATGGTTAAAACCTTTTCCATGATCTTCCTGCTGCCTTTGTACTTTCAATATCCATTCTCACAAGGATAATTCCTTTGTGCTCAAGATATTTTCGTTGTGTGTTTTTTTTAATTTCTTCCATTCTTCCCCTTGGTTTGCAACCAGCAATCCAGCCCTTCGTGTATATTAGGTTAAAGAACAACTAAAACTCAAATTTGAGCCAGTAGGGATGTTATTAAAGAATTCTGAGACTTTGCAGACAACATTTATGGAGGTTTAGCTTTTCAAATGTCTTGAGTTCCCAGGCAACACTGGTTATATCAGAAGGAGGTGCAAAGGAAGAGCTCAAAAGGATGAATCTCCAAGGCTTAGAAAAGAGAAGAAATGAGATTACATCTGGAAATTGATTAAAGTAGAAAAGGTACTCAGTGTGCATAAACTAGTAGGAAGAGAATAAGGGTTTAAAAAACTAACTCAGAGGACAAGTCTGGAGAAGAGTTTTCCTTGACAGGTATGTCAGTAACACTGTGACATACCCACTTTTCAACCAGTTCAGACTCAGACAACATCCCAGTGGATGAGGCTGTTTCACAGCTCCCGAGCCTCCTTCTCCAAAGGCCAACATCAAAGTAAGACTGAGTTTCTCAGAATCATATCCAGTCAAGTTCTGAACATTTTTCTTCTCCAGGAAGAAAGAAGAGCTGTACTCACCAGCTGCAAAGAATTTCTTACACACTTTTCAGAGTAGGTGCATAGTCGTTTTATGTATGTGATATCAAAGCTGAGTTCAGCATAGGGATCAGTATTTGAACTATAATCAGACAGCTTCTCCAAGACGAGGTGAGGGGAGTGGGGCCAAGCAGGGGAAGTATGAAGAAGAGAGCAGAAAGATTCCAGACCCCTTCTTACCAAGAAGTTCAAACCCTAGCTATCCAGTGTGCCACCCATGCTGGCAGGCTGGTGCTGCCCCAACCTAAGGGGAGGACTGAGTGTTAAGGGAAGACAAAAAGAAGCAGGGACAAAGTGAAGGAGCTTACCCAAATGAGGAAATGTTCATTAGAAGGGATGTGGGCAACACCACTGGACGCCCAGAAAAGTTCAGTGTATGAGCAGGTTTATCCAAATAAATCAGTGGCATTGTCCTCCTGCAACTCTGCATAACAGATGCAACTGCTAATTTTTCTTCTCTTCCAGTCCATGCCTTACTCCTAGAGGAGGGAATGTTTTGTGTAGAAAAATACAAAAGTGTTTTTGACTCGAGAAGGAGGCTCATCATTCTGGAAGGCTTAAAAATTAATGAGAGACAAGAGAGGGAAACATGAAACTGATGGTAGTTCCTCGTTTGTTCTCCAGCTCACCACTCTGATGTTAAATGCATGTGCTGTCTTCTTTCTCCCAGAGGTAGAGTTAATTACTTGTGTGATTTTTTTCACCGCTTCCTGCTGGAATATCACAGAATCACTGACCCATTCCACTGCTTCTGACCTCCTCCCTAGGCAGCCGTAAAGCAGCAAGAAAAAAATCAGCAAAGACAATAAACAGGGTCTTTTTCCAGACAGGATCACTCATTCCTACCTGTGCAATCCTGTGGTGACAAGATTGTCAGGGTTGAAGCTCAGACTCATGGATAGAGAGGAAATAGGAAAAGTTGTGTAACAAATAAATGGACTCTATCAATGAGTGGGACTCAAAAGGAGCAGGATTCAGCTCTGTGGATATGACAACAAGTTGTAAAGCATCTCTCACTTTTTGGCCTCTGCTATTTTAGGGTCTCCTTTTCCACATAGCTTCTCTTCACTGCTTCTTCTCCCCTGCTGCCTGCATGGCACAGAGGTACAACAGTATGACTCCATCCTCACTGTTCCCAGTGGCAGGCACTGGGGCTCTTGGGACCAGACACAGTTTATCCCAGTGGTTACACTATAGGAATTGAATTGAAGACAATGGCTACTTCCTCCTTTGAGGTAGGAAAAAATCCTGCTGTGAAATTATGTTCCTTCATCCTGGCACCACTATGGCTGGCCATGACATTTGTTCCATCACAGCAGTTTGCACTGTATCTGTATCACTCATGCAGACTTATCAGTAAGAAATCTCTGGTGCAGAGTAGCTCTCCGGGCTCCCTGCCAACAAGTGATTTCTTAGCCAAGGAGTCCACAGCTGAGAAAAACCCAGGATCTGTAGCACACAGCCCCTTTCCAAGGGGTTAGGAAAACATTTGCGTTCCTGTTCAAACCCAAATCTCAGAGTACTATGCAAGAACATGTTGGTGGGAGGGTCATAGGGGCCACAAGCTAAGAAAGGACTCTGGGTGGGAAGAATAAATAGGAATGACTAGTTTCAAGGTGAACTGCAAAGATTTCTACAACAACAACAAAAATAAACCTTTCCTCTGTACCAAGAGTACTAGGAAGAGGCAGAAATCTGGAAAAGACAAAGGAGGGAGGAAGAACCTCCTTAAATCTACTGTAAGATTCACAGCCATTTTCTATACTCACCTATGTGAAAGTTGCTGAAATTGACATTCACTCTTAAAAGAAAATCTTAGGAAGATAGTGAGCAGCCCTCGGTAACACTGATGAGCTAATAGTTTCTGTGCACACACTGAGTATCTGAACATGTGGTTCAGCTTTACTTTGTTTAAGCCAGGCTGGTTGCCCAGACATTCCGGTAGCTTCCAAAGAAATTGCAGAGCCATCACTGGCTCTTCTGCACCCAAATGGACTGCCTGCCACTTGACTACAGCCAGAAGCCTCACAACAACTGCATTTACAAACTTATTTAACCCTTTCCACCTGGCCCAGTTCTGAAATTCCAAGTGATTATATTATTATTGCCCAGTCAATCCATCAAGAGCTTCTCTTGTTTCATATCACTGCTGTTAACCTCCATAGATCCACCTACTTGCTCAGGAGAGCATCAGACCTAAAATCAGAAGAGAAGCACTGATTACATGAAGTGACCAGCAAGGTCTCATATCTTCAAGGGTTAGTACCCAGTTTTGTGAGATAAAGGCCCTCTTGAGGTAAAACAGTTTTCTGGTATAGCAATCTGTGTTCACAATTAGATAAACCAGGAAAATTAATAACATTTCTCCTAGAGTAAAAAGTCTACCCTAGGGCACTATGAAATACACTGAGGCAAAAAGGTGGGATTCTGGTCAAGGTTGTCTCAAGAGATTTTGTATAGCCTCTGTATTATTGTATCTGTTTCATATTCCTCATTCAGTTAAATATGTTACTGTACACATCATCGGTACTTCATGTGGCATTAAACATGGAACAGATGCAGTATCTATGTAGGCATGATCCTGCATGAATACTACTCTCGGAAGCTGGTTATCCTGACAAGCTCTCAGCCTTCCTCACTAATAAAGAAAACTCTTAACTATACTGAATCCAATGCAATGGAAGATCTTTTGAATAATAAATATTGCTGTTTCTCAGCTGAGAGCTAAAGGTGAAATGCCGGAAGAGAAATCCATGTTCACTAGTCCTTCAAATTTATTATTTAACTAATGTAGCATTTTGTATCATGAATGCCACTACTCTACAACAGTGAACCCCAGGGCTTATCATGGTCCACCACAATGCAACAGGGCTCATGTCAGCTACTCTCTTTCAGCCTGTTCTCATACTACCCCTTCAAAAAGCAGCTGTAATGCACAGCTGCCTATAGCTTTCCCATCTCAGGAAAATATGAATTAAATACCAGATGGAAACTCGAGACTTTTAATTACAGCTCTGCTTCTTGTGCAGTCTGTTAGCCTGATGCACAACCAGTGCTCTTTCAAATGTTTAATCTTACATTCCTGAATTCAGGAGCATTTTGCCATTAAGGCACCGCTGATGTCAAATGGTCGGACTCACCTATATTTTTGCTCCATTTACTGGGGAGAGCGTGCATGGTACCCCTAGTTTTATATGCAGATTTTTGCAGAGACTCTCCCTCAAAATATATGGTGTGTGCACAGCAAGCACTGGTAATCATATATATTTTTAAGCACCTGGAGAATGGGGCTAGGTCAAAAATAAGATTTGGATTTACCTTTGTAAACACAGTCTGTTGTGTGGAGGGATGGTGACCTTGTTCTACCCAAGCAATCAGCTTTTCTCCTCAGAAAACATCAAGTTTCTTGCCCAATAAGGAGTGATTCAGACAAAAAAAAATCAATGGAATTACACTACAGTAAAGAAGTGCAACCTCAAGCTAAAATTTTTGTTCAAGAAACAGATAGTAAAGATGTACAGAAAGTACTGTTTGAAATGTTTAATCCTACATTTATGAATATGTATTTTTCCTTTAAGGCACCTTTGAAGTCAAATAGTCAGCTCCATCCTTGGGTGAACCAATATGTTGTCCACAGACAGCCATGAACTAGCTCTGCTGTTTTGGTTAACATGGCACTCAGCCTGAGGCCACAGCCATCTCCTCTACGCACCACAGCCGTCATAGCTAGCTAGTACTCAGTTTAGAGCAGAGGCAGCACCATCTACCAGTGTTCATAGGATTTTACAAAAGTCTACAACAGCTGGACCTACTTTTGTCCTCAGCCCTCTGTCACCAAAGTTCAGCACTGCTCATACCACCAATAAAGGTGTTAAAAAGCGCCAGTCCCAGTACTGACCCCTGAAGAACACCACACGCCTCTAGTCTCCACCTGGACATCGAGCCACTGGTCACAACTCTTTGAGTGCAACCATCCAGCCAATTCCTTATCCTCCTGGTGATCTATCTGTCAAATCCATGTCCCTTCAATTTAGAGATAAGGATGTTGTGCAAGGAAGTGTCAAATGCTTTGCACAAATCCATGTAGATAATCTTCTTCATGGATTAAGTGAGAAGATGACAGTACATTTCTGAGAAGCCACAGGGCCATCCCCTGGCTACCACAGTGCTTGGGACGTGTTTCCAGGAGTGAGAGGATAAATATGTGTAATAGACTACAGCAGAAGGAACACACTTTGGAGTCTAGTGTTTCTCTTGGGAGTACTGAAGGAAGACAGAATGTTTTGATGTTTCCCATTTTCACTATAAGATGTTGTTCCCCAGTGCCCTAGGAGCCTTTGGACCTCTTTCACAAATGATGAAGGCAATACGAGACACTTCACAAATTCTGAAAGGAGTGAATTTATATCTCTCTATGGATCACGTAAGTGATGAATATCAAAGCTGGAAAACAGGTGTCCTCAAAACTTTGGTAAGTGCTCACATCATCCAGAATGAGCTCACTCCTGGGCATTTCAAACAGACTACCCTCACGACAATGGTTATGTCCCCAAAATGCCTTGGAAAGTCTTGTTTCCTGCTTCATATCAACTAGTAGTGGACTCTAGTCTGAACTGGAAAATAAACTGCACTGGAAGGAATTGCAGTCGAGGAATCCTACACTTGTGGGTGTTCTTGTCGTCTGAGCCCACCAGGTTCACTTTAGAAGCAATACATCTCCAGAGCTGCAGAGCCTGAACTTGGCTCCTCATTGAGCAAATGTCCCTAAAGTTCAGAGCTCTTCTAAGCCGGCTTATTTCCTCTGAGAGCATTTTAATGAAGTACTTATTTCTATTTTCCCTGCAGTAGAAATACTGTATCTGTATCATCTGTTATTTTTTATTTCAGTAGGAGGTTTGTTTTTGCTTCCACAAATGTTTCTTTGACCTGTAATAAAATCCTTACAGAAGTAATGGCTAATTCTGAACAACCAAGTAATTATTCCAGTAAATCCAAAGGAGGGTACAAACAGCTACATCCCTCTGACCTTTCTGTGACTCTTTTCAGAAATGAGCATGTACTTATTGCAATAGAACACTTTTTGTGTTGGTCCTGCAGGGTCATAGCAAAGTGCTGCCTACATCATACAATTAAAAAGGAGGTTAATGAATTGCTAAAATACATATTTCCAGTAGGCAAAGCAGATGGAAAACATATTTAAATGGGATGAATAGTTTATTAAATGTAATTATAATAGATACTTTGCCACTTGTCCAGTGTCATTTCAAGATGAATTGCTGTAATTTCTCACCTCAGGAAAGTCTGTTACTTAAAGAAGAGCTGTACTTTCTGTGATGCAAATCAGTATCATCTCTCTCTCTCTCTCTTTTTTTTCTTTTAACCTAAATATTTATTCCTTTTTGTTTTTAATCCTTTAACCTCTTCCATCTCTCCTTTTATTTTTCCAGTAAAAGAAGAGATCAGCCTCAACCATGAGAAGGGAGG
>NC_034409.1:178246326-178343987 GCF_002078875.1 Numida meleagris | reverse complement strand
CCGGCCGGGCCCCGCGCGCCCTCCGCCGCGCCCATGCCGGGCGTTGGGGCGATCGGAGCGCGGTGCAGGCACCGGCCGCGGAGGAGCCCCCGCGAGAAGCCCGAGGCGAAGCCGGGCGAGGCCGGGGCCGCCATGGACGCGGCGATTTGGATCTACCAGTTCCGGCTGATCGTGCTGGGCGACTCCACCGTGGGCAAGTCGTGCCTCCTGCACCGCTTCACCGAGGGCCGCTTCCCCGGGCCGCTGCACTCCGACCCCACCGTGGGGGTGGACTTCTTCTCCCGGCTGGTGGAGATCGAGCCTGGCAAGAGGGTCAAGCTGCAGCTCTGGGACACGGCGGGGCAGGAGCGCTTCAGGTAGGGGACCCCGCCGCCGCCGGTCCCCGGCACGCCCAGTGCCGCAGCCCCGCCGCCCCTGGCCTCGGCGCCGTGCCCCGTCCTTCCACACCGCCTCAGGGGCATGGCCGTTCCCCCAGCGCGTTTTACTCCCTGCCTCCCTGCTGCTGTGCCTCAAAGAGCGGTGCCTGCTGCCCTCCTGTATCCCCACCCTGCTGCCCGTCACTCCCACCCCTCTGCAAACCATCGTTCTCACCCCACCGCCCACCATCACTCTCACGGCATTGCCCACCATCGTTCTCACCCCACCACCTACTATTACCCTCACCCTATTGCCTACCATCTATTTCACCCTACTGCCCATCGATTCCCCTCCTACCTTCCTCCTGCCCCAGCCTTCCCCTTCTCACCTGCTCTTCCCCTCACAGCTCACTTTACTAGGTTTGCCCTAAAGTCCTGAACCTAGAGCAGCAATCCCTCCCTAACATCTTTTCCTTCTTCCAGCTGGCAATCTCCACTTTGCTCTCCATTTCTTTCATTGTCATCAGAACTTGCCCTCTCTGCTGCATTCCTGCTCCCTCCCATGCAAACTGGAGAGGCCAAGCCACCTCCCTGCATTGCTCCTTTTGCAGCACCGCAGCACAGTGAGCACCAGTGCAGCCCTGGCACTGCCAAAGCCACAGGGCAGCCAGGGACAGTCCCCTCCCAGGGTTTCATCCCTTCTGCACGTGCCTGGCACAGCAGGCTGCTAGGAGCCTTCACTAACATTCTGGTCATTTTCAGTGTAGCTGAAATGCTGCACTGAGAGCTAAATCTTGTCCTTTCTCCTCTCTATCGCAAACAGGCAGCAATTTTTGTGTGGGTTTTATTTTGGATTTAGGGTCGGTAGATGTGAACTCAGGTGAGAGGATAGCCCATCTATCTATTCCGATATGTGCTTAACCTACACTCTTGTGACGGGGTTTAGCAATAAGGTTGAAATGAGTCTCTTACTGAAAAGAACAGAGCCCTTTCTGTTCTCTGTCTTCTGCAACAGTTGTGCAGATACTGGCACTCCGCTGGAGATGGGAGTTCAGCATCTTGCCAGGGGATGTGAACCCTTTTGTTCAAGCAGTACAGTGAAACAAAAAAACTTTCTCGGGCAGGCGTGAGTCACAGCCCTACATATCTCTGTGCGGGCAGGGATCTGAAGGGTCAGCAAAGAAATGATGGTGATCATGGCAAGCTTTTAGCATTTTTCATCTTTCCTGCGCTTTCCAGCGCAGAACGCGAAATACTTGTAAACAAGTGACTAAGGAAGTGTAATCTCTTCATTTTGAATTTGCTGACAAATAGCTGGAATGGCCAATGACAAGGCACTTGGCTGAAAAGAATGCAAATACAGAGTTTTGCATACATTTGAACTCAGATGATAGCCATAGTGAATGCTCGGGGGATATGCAGTGATGAGTCATGCACTCAGCTGCTTTAACATCTACCACTGGTGTGCATCTGTGTTTTTTTAATACCTAGCAGTTACAAACTGGAGGGAGCGGTTTTAAACATCTGTTTGTTTTTCTGCTAGGAGCTTCTTGTCAGTTGTTGTAGCAAATACCATAGCATTTATTGTAAAGTCTGTTTTATGCTTGCTCGTGAAAACTATAAATATTTTACTAAATTACACACTACAGGTTAAAAACTTGCATGTTCTGTTCTCTGCTAATGGAGAAGACTGCAGATCACAAGAAAGGATTGTCTTGGGGAAGAACTAATTATTCTGAGAAGTAACCTAATTCTGTGGAATGCAAAGCAGCTTGCAGCTCAGATTCCCAGTTCTGCTGTGGTTCACTTGTATTGGTACTTCAGATGGGGGCAAAACCTGTCTGAAAAGCCCGTTAGGGAATTCCCAGTGTGCAGTGCAAAAAGCTGGCTGTGTAATAATTCCCAACTCTTGGGGCATCAGGGGCATGCCCAAAGGACAAGTGAGATGGGACACACCTGCCATCACACCATCTTGAAATACAACACTTATTTTCTTGGGGAAATTGTTTTGCAAAAGTTCTTACCTGCGTCTAGTTAACCAATGCCACCATATTTAGACTGGATTTCATGCATATTCTTAGAAATCATCCTTAACACACATTGTTTCCATTACTGATCACATAAAGTAATTCTTAATGCTTCCACAAGAAGGGTAAGCAAACTGCAAATGCTGGTGTTGGACAGTTTACTTACATTGAGCTCTGCCAGTGCAGTTACTTTCAGCATTTACTTTGATAACAGTGAGGCATCACTAAACAGAAGTTCCCATTGTGCCCGCTGCCATACAGACAACAAAATTATCAGTGCTTCCATCAGTTTACGAGAACAAGAACCTGCAGACTTGGTTAGTCCTCATGTCCATAAGAAACTAAGGTAAATAAGAGATTCACCCTGTTTCTTTTTAAGGTTCTTTTGAGGTTAGTTGTTATTTAGAGCAGTCCGCTGCTTTGGCTACGTATGTCACATTGTCTGCTTTGCTGTGATTCATTTGGTTCAATTTTCCTGTATTTAAATCCAACACAATTAATTTAAATAATGGAACTTCTGAGTTTACGAAGCAGTGCTGCAGAGATCAAGAGTTTATTTCAGGAAATTAGAGACATAATACTATGTGGATTTTTCAGTTGCATTAACTCACTTTTTACTAGACCATTATATTAACTAGGTACATTGTGTTTCCAATACATTCCTTGAAAATAAAATTATCCTTTTTCTTCTTTCTGAGTAAGCTGCATGTATTTTCAAAATTACTATCATTGCAATGTAGTCTTTAGTCCAGGAATAAAAGTAACTTCTAAATTAGATAAAGCTTTTAGAGAAAGTTTGGTTCATCTGGTAAAGATCAGTAAGATCATCATGAGAGGAAACACTGACTGATTTAAAGTCATCCTAAAGCCATAGTCTGATGTGATTAATACATCTTCTAATTCATTTTCAGAAACAGTTGCTCAGTGGCCATCATCTTACCAAGGCTTTCCTTAGGAGTATTAATTAGGTCTTACATCTTTAACCTAATATTTAGATTAAGCTAAGAGAATTACTTCTGTTTGAGACGGTATTCTCCCCTGCCATTATGCCAGTTTAATCAGAATAAATGAGTGGAACTAACACATACTCCACAGTGGAAGTCAGAATTTCAAAAAGAGTTTAGGATTTGCATTTAAAAACTACTCCTAATTAAAGCTGAACACTTTGAAGTTATCCTCTGGGGGAAAAAAAAAAAAAAAAAAACAACCCAACATTCGAAGATATTGTTATTGTGCTTCATAACATAGAAATTCTTAAGGAGCAGTCTCACCTCCAGGAATTCCAAACACGGCAGAACTATCTGGAGGGATCTTACAGCATTCGATGTCAAGGTGTCGTGGTTGGCTTTTCATACTTACACTAGTCTTAGCTTTATAGCAGGTTCAGATAGTAATTTTCTGAAGTAATTTTCTCCAACCCTTTATCTGAATTTACCATTCATTCACTACAAATGCCAAACATTTTACAAAATGAGCAAAAATATTATTCATACAAATATTTTTGCTAAAAATGAGAAATAAGGATGGTCTTGAGGATGCTAGGACAGTCCGTATTTAACAATGGCACGGGAGTGTTGTTAAAAGTTGCAAGGAACTTTGTAACCTGTATCTTATTTACAGGGAGCTGGGGAGAAAACAAGAATTACCTTTTCAGTAATGCCTGTATCGATTTTTGCACCTATCAGACAAATATGATGTAATACGTTAGGTATTTAACATGGACTGTAGCACACCCACCCACCATGAACAGGCCGGTGCGCCACACAGATTCCCATTCAGCTCCACAGAGCTGAAGAGCTGGAGAGCTGCTTCCCTTCACTTAGCGCAGCCGCAGGAAGGAGGCAGACTCCCTTCTGAAACAATATCAGCTCGCTCCTCTGACAAAGGCACACACAAACAGGCTGGTTTGGACACATCCATTAACTATGGCTTTGAGAAGGGAGGGTTCAGAGTCTCCCATGACAGAGAAGCAGAGAGAAAAGGCAGCAGTGTCAGGCTCAAAGGAGAAGAAGAAAAACAAAGTGCTTAAGGCAGAAAGATAAGACACATGAATAAAGACAGATGCAGAGCTGAGCTGAAGAGTTCAGTCTCCTTTCAATCAAAGTCACAGGCAGATTTGCCAGGTCCTAAACACACAATTAGTTCTGCTTCCCACTTCCAACTAGCAACTCCTCTGAAGGGTCTGCAGGAAGGATCTGCAGATGTCGTTGCCATCTTCCCCATTTTAGAAAGAAGGCTGCTGGTTGGTCATTACTTTTTCACCCTGGTCCCACCCTGTCCCTAGCCAAAGGCTTTCACTCTACTAAAGGAAATACTCTCCTCTCCCTCCTTTCCCACAGAAAATGAATTATGGTGCTGCCACTAACACAGTCCCTTCCACAACGCTAGTTTTAAGACAATTAGTTAGCTGAATCAAAATGTACTGTACATGGGAAGACATTATTTCTGGAATAATTTATGATCTGCATGGAAATAATTGGAGCAATGGAAAATTGAACATCCTTTATGTGTAAGTTGGATAACATCAAACTTTACCCGTCACCAGTTCCTCATCCTGACCTGAAGAACTTGCAGGACCATGAGGTTTTTTCTTCTCCTAAGAAAATGACAACAATAATGGAGTTAAAAACTTCAGCTTGCTTTTAGAGTCTGATCTTGAAGCATTCAGCAAAGAGCATAATGATGTCAGTGGATTCTCTGCTTGTGAAAGAACACAGAGGGGGCCAGTTTGGTCTTGTCTAAGGTCTGTACTTGGATATCTTGTCTCTGATAGAGTCTTTGAATTCTCCAGAGTACTCTGCTAGACTGTACTCAATTTGAGGGATTTCCTGAGTGATGCAGTTTGTCTACTTACTAAACCCCATCGGCCTTTTGTTCAGTGCTTGTTCGGTCTGCTGTGGAATACAGATAGCCTCTTTGCATTCATAACATCTTTCCCAAGTAGATCTACAAGCCTACCAGCTGCTGCATGAAGAGCCCTTCTTTGTTTGTTTGTTTATTTCTTTTGAATCTGACTCCTAGCTATATTTGGTAGCCCTGGGCTTTTGTACTTGAAGGTTAAATGCAGATATTTATCTGCTCTGTCTGTGGCACTCATGATTTTGTATACCTCTGTCATATCTCCATCAAGTGTTCTCTTTTTTAGTCTGCAGTGCTGTAGCCAACTCAGAAATCCTTGCTTCCTGGTCTTTATAATCACTGAGATGGTGCTTATGCTGTAGGAGAAAAGTGCCTTGTATTGAAGGCTTTTTCCTTTCAGTTGTCAAATAAAGTTTGATGAGAAACCCCTTTTTAAAACTATGAAAAGATCTAGGGCTAGATAACACTTAGTTGCCTGATTGCTGGAGTGAGATCCAGAAGCTTGTATTAGGAAGGTTCCTTGTCTAAAGACGTAGACTGATCACAGCAATCCAAGCAGGACGTTACTCAGGATAACAAATGGGAAACGATGGCGTTGGGAAAGAGGCTGAAGCCAACCCTGCTTTGAGAGGCTTCTGCCATTTGAAGAGCACAGCCTGGAATCACCTCCTGAGACCAAAGGTGGAAAAGGGAATGAAGAATACTCTCCCTGTTTGTGGAGCATCAGTGCCTATATCTATAGCTCTTATAAAATGCAATTATCAGGGCCCAGAGCGCATCAACAGTCTATGGAACCTTTTGTCCTACCACAGGTCGGGTTGCTTTGGTGTCTGGTCAGTTCTGGCTGCCTCTTTACAATAACAACACAAAACATTCGTGCAAGTTTAGCCATATCTTTCAAAATCTATCAGTGCAACTTGCCAGGAAGACCATTCAACAGTCTGGGTCAGTGTTTTCATTCCTACTGGTGGTGCCGTGTAGAGAAGAGTACAGAATTTTTTGAGCCAAGAAGCAGTAGTATGGCTGTAAATGAGTGATTAAGGGCTTTGCTTTGAAGAGCAGCACTGTACAGTCTAATCATTGTCATAAGCCCTTTATGGATTTTACATTACATGGCTACTGGGTGATATACTGAAGTATCCCTGAGTTCAGAATTTAAGAACTGCCCTTTGAAGAGCCCACTTTAACCACTAAGGTAAGGTAATGTTTCTGCTCTCTGGCCCTGTGAAACTTGTCTCTTTTGCACAGATCCAACAAAAGAGTAGAATGTATTCCTTCACTCAACTTCTGCTTAGATGAGTTCTGCACCTCCTTTTTTCCTGTGGGGACTATAGCCGGCAACACTCAAGCTTTCCAAATGACAGCCAGCCCTCCTTACCCTTTGCTGGCTACCATGCACTCTCATCATCAGTATACATATGCACTATATTGACATCTGTAACATCTCTATATGTGGATGTGCTCTGAGCAGAATGCTTGGAGTGGTCTCTGTGAATACCAACCTGCATCTTGTGAAGGTGATCTCTTCCCTCTGGTGACAGTGACAGGACCCAAGGGAGCAGCATGGAGCCGCATCAGGGGAGGGTCAGATTGGGTGTGAGGAAAAGGTTCTTCACCGGAGGGTTGTGGGCATGGAACAGGCTGCGCAAGGCAATGGTCACAGCCCCAAGCTACTGGAGTTCAAGGAGCATTTGGACAGCACTCAGACATAGAGTTTGAATGTTGGGTGGTCCTGTGTAGAGCCAGAAGTTGGACTCGATGATTGTTGTGGGTCCCTTCCAACTCAGGATATTCTATGATTCTAAGTAGTGCACTAGGATGCTGTGTGGAAGGTAGGTATCTTTTCTGAAACTTCATCTACATTTTGTGAGGAGCTTGAGCCCATTAATAGTGCTGGGTGTGTTCTTGGGAAGCCGTCCCAAGCAGGACCCTCCCGAACACACAAACTGGTACCAGCTGAGTAGGGGCTGAGGGAAAGCAGGCAGTGCCCACCAGGCAGCCCACGGCCCACACAGAAGCAGAGCATTTGGGTCCTGCAGAACTTACCTAGGCACCATGGTCAGATATGCAGCTGAGTGTAGCACAGCTTTAGATGTTGGTCTTACAGTTTTGTCTAAGCCTTGATGAAGGCACCATAGAAGTCCTATCATCTTTAGCCATAATATAAATGACGCAAAATCTGCTCTTGCACTTAGTTTCACAGGGAAAACAAAACAAAATAAATAGTAAATAAATAAAACCCACCAGATCTACCAGACCATCTCAGTTAATGCTCTTTCATTCCTGGTGTGATATGGGGCACGAATGAGCAGAGGTACATTCGCTTGACACAGTTCACTTCCCAAACAACTTGACATCCACTAAAATAAAGCATTTGTCTTGTTCTTACTTTTCTCTAATTGTTATATTTAAGTCAAATATTTTGTGCCTGTAGGATATTTCAGATACTTGATGTTGAACAACCCGCCACATTTGTGTGCTCAGACATTTTGCTCAGTTTTTGTGATGTACAAAGTTACAGGTGCTTTTGAACCATCTTTGTTAAAGGCAACATATACATAAAAAATAAGAGCCTAGATCACCAGTGAGTGTTAATTGACATAGCTCTACAGAACTAAGTTACAGCAGATGAGAATACAGACACCTGTATGTACGCACATGGTAATACATGAAATACTGATCTTTGGTACTTATTTCATCAACACATGATACAACAAAATTCCATATAAAAATGTTCAAGATGATGCGTTGCTTTTTCAGTACTAACTTTTTTTTTTTCAGTACTAACTTTTCTTCAACTACTCATACATTTCTTCAGCATAAATGTTATCAGGACAGAGATTTTCTTCTTGCACATTGGTCAGACTACTTTCCATTGTTCCAAACCTGATCCCATTTTAGTCACGCATTTCTGCTCTAAAACCACTTGAGTTATTTTGATTTACTCATCTATGTTTGCAACTTCCCTACTGCCAAAAAAAAAAAAACAACAAAAAACAATTAAGAAAACCTGAAACTGATCTTTGTGGTATCTTTATTCAATACTTCACAAAATACAACACCCTTTATTTATGGTCACTTTTCATATCCAGGCTGTTTGAATCAATCTGAGGGTAAGACCATATTGTCTTCACGTTCAAACTCTTCAAACTCTTCATAGACATACTCCATGGACTCTATTGCTGGGAATGTAAAAAAGACCTTTCTACCACATTCGGAAAACAAACCCTCCCTGTTATCTAAATAAAACAATTTCAAATGCAGTTTGCTGTGACTAAATGAAGTTATGCCAAGAAATCTAAGCCTTATCCATCTGTGCACTTACCTATCTGTAACATGACTATTGCTCCTAATTATACTTCAGTGTTCAAATTGTTAGAAAACACTATATGAAATGTAATTAACTGAAAATCAGAGGGAGCTCCTTTAATGGAAGATATTTGTTGTTGTGTAGAGTTAGTTCCAATTCAGAATGTTTCGAAGCTGCATTCCCTCCATAATCATATGATAAAATATAGTTAATTCTTGAATATGCTATTATTTCAAAAATGACTGTTAGTATAGATTTTGTCTCATTTCAGTTGGAGAAAACTTATACATACACACTTGCTATATGTTTATGTACCTAATGTTTGCGTCCAATCCTAGGTAGGCCAATCACTTTCTTTAAAATGTCCCTTCTCACTTCTTCCATCCTGCCTCACTGCTATGATGATTAAAGACCTAAAATCTTTTTTTTTTTCCTTCTAGAACACATTAACAATCTTTTCAGAGGAAGGGTCTCCTTCTTCCAAAATTAATTCTAGTGAATGGTTTGGAACACAGTGAGCTGAAAAGTAGAAAACGTCACTACTCTTGGGAGTCTCATGCCAAAAAAGAGTAAACGCAATTAATACAGAGCTTTTCAACCAAGTAGAATTTGTTTTGTCAGTGCTATAACAAGTGTGTGCCCAGCTCAGCCAATTTTGTGTAGTGCTGTTGAGGGATTTCCTTTCTTAGCCTGTTACCTGATGATCTCTGCAAGCACAAGTAGCAGAGATTATCTGTACAGTTCTTGTTGTCAAACAATTTGTCCATAAGGAATACAAAAGGATACAGGTTTCTGGACGCTGGCCTACGTATTTCATTTTGAAATAACCAATTAGAACAAAGTTAAATGAATGCTTGTACAAAACTGAATGAGTCAGAGTTTAAAGCTAACAAGCATTTGACAAAATACATATAAATATTATTCCATGAACACACGCAACAGTTTGCTAATAAAGAGTGTTTTGCAGAATACTCAGCATTCAAAATTGGCAGTATAAATGTTGACTTCAAGAATGTTTAGAATGTGGCTTTTGAATGTAAGAAAAAATGAAAAATGAGCATTTATATATGGAGAAGATAATAAATTCCAATTAATTTCAAAGAAGCGAAGATATTTCATAAAACTTACAGTAGATTTTTAAAAAATGCTACATGGAAAAGTATCCTGTTTACAAACAAAGTGAAAGTGTATTTTAATTTTCCTTTTTTGTTTCTTGTTTTTTTCTTTACAGATCAATAACACGATCTTACTATCGCAATTCTGTTGGCGGCTTGCTAGTCTTTGACATCACAAATCGACGATCTTTTGAACATGTGAAAGACTGGCTGGAAGAAGCAAAAATGCATGTACAGCCCTTTCAGATTGTATTTCTGTTAGTAGGACATAAATGTGACTTAGTGTCACAGCGTGAGGTTACAAGAGAAGAAGCAGAAAAACTGTCATCTGACTGTGGTATGAAATACATAGAAACCTCAGCAAAAGATGCTACAAATGTCGAAGAGTCCTTTACAATTCTTACACGAGACATCTATGAACTTGTAAAAAAAGGAGAAATCACAATACAAGATGGATGGGAAGGTGTTAAGAGTGGCTTTGTTCCAAATGTTGTGCATTCATCAGAGGAAGCTGTGAAGCCCAGAAGACAGTGCATCTGCTGAATTTGTAGCATGCCAAAGAGCACATCAGGTGTTCAGAAGATGACGCCAATCTAAAAACAGAATAATAATTCTGAAACAATATTAGATCATGACATAGCTGAATCACAGAATGGTAACTTGCTTTTGTATCCCTCAGTCTAATTCATCACCTCATAAAATTTTAAGTTTTTTTTTTTTCTTTTCTTGTAGAGAGTACAATAACTTTGTGTGGTCTTCAGGAAAAGAAATTATATATTGCTAAAGGAAACATTAATCCTATAGCAAGACGCTTTGAAAGTGCAGTAATCATCAAGACAACATCCTCTCTTGGGCTCTGTATTTACAGCTTAAATACAGTTTAAAATCAAGCCTTGCTAGGTGAGGATGAGACGAGGTTTTTACTTTTGTTCATCCTGCCTTAGTTTTGGACAGAAAAATATCATACCTTTTACTTTTTTAATGTGATTCTTTACTCAAGTGCAGCATTGCTTATCAACATTAAAATTTAGTACACTGTAGAATTTCATAAGAAAAATAACTCTAAATCAAGCGAGCTGAAGGAATGTTCCAATAGCAAACACTTTTGATACGACTATGAATACAAGCCTTACTAAAGAAAAAGAATGTTTTAGAAAAGACAATTTATTTGTATATTGAAAAGAGGAATAGAAGCAATGAAATTTAACAATGAAATTTACTATTGAATATTTTCTGAATTGCCAATGAAACTAAATGTTTCATTGGTCACATATGATCCAGCTGCTTTTTGAGTTGTATACAAAACAGGTTACCCATCTACTTGAGTTCCATTTTGGAGGCCAAATCCTCAGGCGGATAGTTATCATTGCCACACTGATACCTAAAGAATTATGTTACTTTACACAAGTAATTCCATATTAGCTTTAAAAAATGAAACTACTTCTAGATAGAAGTAGAAATAAATGTTGAAGTGCTGCAACCTGTGGGGTTCCAGGGTTTGAATTTTAGCAGAATAAGGATTGGTTTGGTCTCAGCCAGTAAATGTAAATAAGGGTTTTAAAGCCAGAACTGTTGGAGTCTTTGTAGAGGAAAGGATTTCTAAGTTAATACTTGGCTACAAACAGTAAAGTTGGAGAAGCACTATTCTAAGAGAGCAACACACAGTAGCTTAAAATAACAATAATAATAGGAAAAATCTGTGGTCGTGTAGCATTTTACTGAGCTTGAGGTCATCTTCCTACTACTTCTCTGAATATAACTTATAGTAGCTTTACACAAACTATGCCCTACACGTGTAGCACTTAAATACCAAATAAGTCTATGTCTTTTTTATCTCTAGCACTGTAACATGATGGCTTGATCTCCAGATCTGATAAGCATCCACAGTTTATCTGGGCATACTTATAGCCTCTGAACATTAAGTCAGTTATCTTCATATAAAGATATATCAGTCTACAGTTCTCTGTTTTTGACACCAGAGAATAAGTTTATCTAGTCTTAATTTTTCCTTCAGATTACTTTAAGTCCTTTTGCAATCCTTTTGTAAATATGCCATGGCACTAATACAAGTTGTTTGGTTCCAGTTAATTTATTCATCTAGGGCCACTAAAATTATGAACTTCAAAAGGAACTGAAAGGTTAATTTTTCAATAGCCTGAGTCTCACTTGCACTGAGGCCCGGTTATACTGTCATAGAAGGAAACAGAGGCCTTAACATAAACAGGAATCAGCCTTAATTCATTAGCAATTAGAACAGTTAGCTAATTCTAGTCACAGCATGCCACAAAGTAATTGCTGTGAGTCTGACTCTCTATTAAACTACACTTTTTAGTCATTTACACCAGTTCCATTTTGATTTGAGGGCAGTTCAGGCACTCTTTATGTAAATGTAAATGACTACAGATGCCAGAAGTGAGTGCAGTGTATTTGACACTGATTACCCTACTGTACCAGGCCCATGTTGTGTATCTCAAAAGATTTTTTAGTTGCTTAAGAATGCAGAATGGACCAATGAATAAATAAGAGGCTTAGGAGTCAATAGACCCAAAGCCTACCTCTGGTTCACCGTCTGTTTCTGAGCAAGGCATTTAAGTTTTCTGTGCCTCATCTGTATCTCAGAAATTGAGATAATCGTTCTTCCTGGCATTCACAAAGACCTTTGAGACCCAATCTGACTGTGTGATCTCTGGTCTGGACTCTTTTCCGTCTGTGATATCTTTTGTAGAGTGTTTAGCACCATGGGATGTGGATACTGCTTTTTTCTGCCGTACCAAAAATAATTAAAGAGATGAAAACAGCTATATAACTACCAGGTATTGCTGTTGTTACAAATCTACGTTTCATTTCACACTACTTTCAAGTTAAAATCGTTATGTTAAACTTTTCTTCCTGAATACTCTGAGCTTTTCGTTCTGTATGAAAAAAAATTGCGTATGTGGGGCTGTCAGGGAAGGGACTGGGAGAAGAGGTGAGGGGAGAGGAGGTATGCACAGAGAAATAAACAGTCATCAGAACAGAGCCTTAATGATCTCCGCTGTGAATGTTGTACCTGTAGTGTCACATCTACTGCAGTGGGAGCAGAGCTTTTAACCAGATTCAACCGCGTAAGGAGCTGGTATTGCCAGTGCAACAAGAAAAGAAATTCACTGCATTTTAAAGTACTGTGCACATAGTTGTCTTATTTGTAATTCCTAAAAATGTAGATTAACATGTACATTCAAATGTTGTCTATCTTGATGATGTATTAAACCAATACTGCACCTTCTCACTACACGCTTGCACTTAATGAAAGTGTCTGATAAACAGGTTACTTGCTGAAATATGTCATTTTGCATTTATATAGGCTTTGCAATAACTATGTAAGTAACTGCTTGAATACGCTGTAGAAAATATTATAGTTCAGTGCATTTATTTGTTTTTTCCCCAAGGAAGGAAAAATATGATGCTTCCTATTAATACCAGAATGAAATTCCCAGAAATTAAAGAAATCCCATTTGGCAACCAATTTAAGACATAGAAAATAGTAAAAAAAAACAAAACAAAACAAAAAAAAAACCCAACCTTTTACAAATTAAAGTTTGGCAAATCCAGTTAGGAAAAGGAAAAGCCTCTTAAAATAGGAACCTGTCTGTATTTGGATTCACAGGCCCAGCAAATGAATGGATATAATATAATATTTTTGTCTTCTAAAATGTTTAGCTTCACTGCTTTAAGTTTGATGAAGAAAAAAAAAGTCTTCCTCTGCTCATTTAAATATTCTACACATGAATTCTTCAAATATTTTAGTTTGCTTAAAATTCTGTCCTGTGTAGAAATCACATTATAGCTACATGCCATAAGAGTCAACCCAGGAAAAAATTTAGATGTAGATTACATTCATAGCATTCGTTTATGCCTTCATTATGGAATTTACTTACTGATCCAAGTCCATTCTATGTGATTAAATTCCTTGAGGCTGCCCCGTGCCAATAGAAAAGAGCAGGGGCTTGATGGAGCAGCCAAATACACAAATGCTGTGCTGAGACCCCCTCTGCTACAGCCAACCTGCGCCTGGTACCCGAGCTGCTTGTGTTAGAGCAAAGATGCGTGGATCCACAATGCTCGCAGGCACTTCAGTTGCAGTGTTTCAGCTCCCTCATATTGTACATGCTTCCTTGCTCTCTCTTTACTTAATTAACATCTGGGGAAGCAATTTTCCCCTAGCTGTAGACACAAGCAAGCAACATCATCTCCTCCAAGTCTCCAGCCTTGCTTTTCACCCTGGCACAACCATCTCAGCAGCCTCTGTTCACCTTGGAGAGAAAGGAGGGCTGAGGTTCTCAGCATGGGCATGGAAGCGGAGGGACTGCCAACCACAAATGTGCCGAGCTGTTTAAGAAATAATCACGCATCAAACCATGTCTATAGCTGGTGTTTGCATTGCTCATTTCTCAGAGTCCAAAGACAATCTTTTATATAAGTTATTGGAATTATAATTCTAGAAGAGGAATCTGTAAAATACATATCCCTCTGAGAAGCCTACCAGG
Source organism: Numida meleagris (assembly GCF_002078875.1). Classification (NCBI taxonomy): domain Eukaryota; kingdom Metazoa; phylum Chordata; class Aves; order Galliformes; family Numididae; genus Numida; species Numida meleagris. Next base: position 178,329,794 of record NC_034409.1, on the reverse strand, counting down.
TAGGGCTATGCAAAAAAAAAAAAAAAAAAAAAAAAGATATTTTGTGATACTTAGCACTGTATGCAGCACTGCTTACAATGCCGGTATTTCATAGAATCATAGAATCATGGAATCGCAGAATGGCATGGGTTAAAAAGGACCTCAAAGATCATCGAGTTTCAACCCCCCCTGCTGAGTGCAGGGTTGCCAACCACTAGACCAGGCTGCCCAGAGCCACATCCAGCCTGGCCTTGAATGCCTCCAGGGACAGGGCATCCACAACCTCCTTGGGCAACCTGTTCCAGTGCGTCACCACCCTCTGTGTGAAAGACTTCCTCCTAATACCTAACCTAAATCTCCCGTCTTAGTTTAAAACCATTCCCCCTTGTCCTATCACTATCCATCCATGTAAACAATCGTTCCCCCTCCTGTTTATATGCTCCCTTCAAGTATTGGAAGGCCACAATGAGGTCTCCCTGGAGTCTTCTCTTCTCCAAGCTAAACAAGCCCAGTTCCCTCAACCTTTCCTCATAGGAGAGGTGCTCCAGCCCTCTGATCATCTTGGTGGCCCTCCTCTGAACTCGTTCCAAGAGCTCTACATTTCTTAAGGTTAATAATAACATCATTGAATGGATTTAAAACTTGAAGGGCTTGATAAAAAAATTTCATCTTCCTGACCTCAGAGAGAAAAATGAGTATATCCCATGGATGCACGTATATTTATGTCCCAGCCCATTTCCAGCCGTAATTCAAGGCCTGGGTTTAGTGATAGGTTGCTTGAGGCTTTCATCTGAAAACCATCTCTCTACCTATGGTGTCATTTCACTCAACAGTATTTCCTCCTCTGCTAAGCAAATACAGCTGTGGAAAAGATGAATTTTACTTCTGAGCATGGCAGAATTGTTTATCATGTTCCAGTGAGTGAATGTGTGAATCTTATGAAAGTAATGTGACTGAAGGCATGCCAGCACAGCGTAACGTGAAGGCTATGAGGTTGTACAGGTTCCTGGAGACAATTTGCCTTGCACAATACTTAATTAGTGAGAATGTAGCCTGTGTGTAAAGAAAACTACATTGATTCTGAGAACTCAAAAATATTTTACTAAGCAACAACATGGAAGAGCTGCACACACAGAGCTCCTCTCGGCAATTGTTCTCCTTGGAGCTGCTGCTCCCACAAGCATCCACTGGAACAGCAAACACAAGACCCCACTGCTCCCTGAGGACCAGTCAGCCACTGGGAGTGTCTGGGTATCAATCTATGAGGACACTGCACCCACCTTGCGGACTTCTTCCCATTTCATCTTCTCCCCTGCAGGCCTTCTTTGCAGTAAGGAACACCAATTGTATTTGGCACTAAGGTAGGACAGTGAATAGGGAGAGAGTAACAACTTCTATGATTTTTAAAGTAAGTACTAAGGTACTAAGACTAAAGGGAAGAATTAAGGAAAATATTTCAGTCACAATCCTAGTAATAAAAAGCTGGCAGAGCTGCACGGTTCTGCAGCATTTGAGAGGGTTCTCAGTTTTGGTTTTCAGTGCCAAGCAAACAGAATCACAGAATCATAGAATCCTCAGAGTTAGAAGGGACCTTTAAAGGCCATCTAGTCCAGCTCCCCTGCAATCAGCAAGGATACCTGCAGCTCAAGCAGGTGCTCAGAGCCTTGAAAGTCTTCAGAGACGGGGCATCCACCACATCTCTGGGCAACCTGTTCCAGTGCCTCACCGCCCTCACTGTAAAAGACTTTTTCCTTATATCCAACCTGAATCTCCTCTCTTTAAGTTTGAAACCATTTCCCCTTGTCCTATCACATAGTTCATCTACTTAGTCACATTTTATATTAACTTCCTATTTTAAAATAATTACTGCTTATTATTCAGGGGAAAAAAAACCTCCTCTGTGCAGATAATTATTGCCATTTCCCTGATGCCTGCCAGTGTTAAACACAATGAAAGAGCAAGCTGCATCAAGGCAGAAGCTTAGAAGCCACGAGTCTCTATTCCAGTTAGTCAGACTACTGAAATAGCAACACTGTTCATTTTACTGGGACCTTTCTCTGGCCTGTTCCCAGTGGAAAAGAGTGTCTGCTTCCCAGAGAATTTTTAAAACAAAAGAGAGACAGAGCTCACTGAGCACCAGAAAGGAGGTACATATGTGAGCAAGTGTCAGAAAAGCAGCATATGAAATGGCAACTTTTCATGTTATATACTCTTACATTCCACCGTGCTTCACAAATTCTAACTGCCTGAGTACACTGAGTGAAACAGTAAAGTTTTGGATAGTATCCTATCCAAAAAAAGGATAGGAGAGGAAAAAATAGATCAGATGTAATTCCCTGCAGCAGTTCTCTGCAGCTCTGCGCCTCGGTATGGAGCAATGGCCACATTTTGTCTAGTACACACCATGTGCTTCTCCCTGTCCCAGGAAGAACTCTTCCTTGGCAAAGCCTTCCCACACGTTCTGCAAATAGCAGCTCTGCAGCATTCCACATGGTCTTCACTGGCACTCAGCAGAAAGCACAAAGTTTTCCACTGAGTAAGATGTGAGGGGATAACACTGTTGTCTAACGGTGTATCAGAGAATAACAAACATCAGGGACAGAGGAGAGTTATTTAATCTGAAGGACAATGTCAGTGTAAGAATGAGTGGATCATCCTGAGATGCGCAGGACAGGCGTTTCTAGTGGTGCTGAGATACCAAGATCTTAAACAATGTTAAGTGAAAGCAACAGTAATCATCTCAACTCCCACAAGGCAGGGAATTTTTCCAGAATGCTATCGTAATCTTCTGAAAGGGCAACATGAAGCCCAGATAGTAAACACCAGAAATAAAAGTGTTTGCTTTATTGTTAAAGTAGAAACACAGAGGAAGTTCCATGTGAAATGTTTGGTCTCTGACACTGCTGCTTTTTTCAGCTACAGCTGCAGGTGTCTGTCTGTCCTCACCATTTTACAAGAGCTGTCTTCAGAGACTGCCATGGCACAGGTCACACCAGGGGTCGTGACTGTCCACTGCAGCAATCAATGACACTTTCCCACTGAAGGAAAGAACATAAGATTTAGTATCCCTACTGAGCAGATCTAGTTTGAGTGGAGAGGAGTATAAAACTGACTAATCGCCCATCAAATGCTTATTTCCATCACAGACTAAGTGAAAATTAGAAGAAAATATGTTTCAGGGAATTAGATGGGAACATAGCAGTGCGTATTTCTCTCTGAAGTGGCTCAGAGTCAGCAGGTTTGCCCCTGGGCTCAATTCACTCCAAGCCATCTAGGATATTACACAGGTTATTCATTTCACTGATCAGCCAAATCTTAGTGAGCTATCACTTGCAAATCATCCTGAACCCACGGATAGCTCTAGGATTAAGTATCATTCACTTTGTCTTTTACAACCCACGCAAAGTATATAAAACTGTAGACCAATGTAGCACCATATACTAATCATAAACTAATATCTTCATTACCCTCAGAATCTAGTAATAGTCCATTTGCAGTAGAATTAAAGCAAATGAGAGAAGATTATGTAACACTTTTTCCTTTCAAAGTGCCCCAATGTGGCACTAAAATGCCACAAAGCAAAGCCTTGAGGCTCAGAGATGTCTTTATTTCCCAGAAAATAATGTACAGATCTTTAGGAAAAAAAAGTACTGTCATTATGTAAGGCATGTGAAATGAAATGGTCATTATTTTTAATACCAGTTAAAAGTACTGTTCTCCCCTGGTCTCAGAGCTTCTCAGTTATCATAAAACCGTAGTCATACAATGGCTTATGTTGGAGGGGACCTTGAAGATCATTGAGCTCCAACCCCCTGCTATGGGCAGGGCTGTCCTCCCCAAGCTCAGGCTGCCCAGGGCCCCATCCAACCTGGCACTGAGTTCCTCCAGGGATGGGGCAACCACAGCTTCTCTGGGCAGCCTGTGCCAGCGCCTCACTGCACTCTGAACAAAATTATTTTTCCTTTCATCTGTTGCTGATCAAGTTGTTCAAAATCAGTTGTTCAAGTGTTTTTTATTCCTTGGCTGTCACCACTCACAGCTACTGCACGGAAGCGTATCAGGGCAGAGTGCAATGCTCAATACTCGTACTCTGTACTTCCACCACCGCTCCTTCCAGGCCAACCACATGAATGGCTGCAGGACTTCTAAGGTTGCCTACAACAAACAAGACCACAGAAGGTACTTAATTGCTGTTGCATCACGTGCACTTACATTTTTGTGCAAGAGTAAGTTTGCATTAAAAGTGCAAATACAGAGATACCCTTCAGGGCGGCAGATGGGAAAGGGAAGTGGGAGAGGAACTGCAGGCTCCCGCCCATGCTCTAACCCCTGTCACACTGCTGAGCTCCCTGCTTTCATCTAGACACCCTGCTAAGGCTGGACTTAAAGATCTCCTTAAAGAAACAAACATAGCTTTAAAAATCAATAAGCAGGGGTAAATGGTACAATAAGAGATGTCTTGGTCTCATATATTACATAAGAGACAAATAACATTATGGAATATATCACTTTAAAACTTAGTGTTATGGAACAGCCCAAATTCATTCAGCTCAAACGCTAGCTAAGCAAAATTTGCAGTTATGAAATTCTAATGATTTGCATTGCGGTTTTGTACTCTAAGCTTTGCATCAAAGAGGACCAAGAGGAAGTTTTCTATAGAGTACTATTTATTGCAAATTTCTGTTTAGTTTTTTTTTTCTGGGTAAATGACATCTAATTTCCTTCACAAAAGCAGTTGAAAAACATCACCAAATAGTGGCATTATTACCAAGCATGTACTTAGAAATTAATAGAGGGGATAGAAACTGCAAGGAAATCCAAATCTCAAATAATTGGAAATAGTCTCAATTCAAAAGAGCTTGAGGAAAAGAGGATAAATGGAGTAGTGGACAGAAATGTCTGCTCCATGTCACAGTCTGTAGAACACCTGCCTGGATCTCAGCTTCTCTGGTTCACAGACCTAGGTACCTCTAAAGCAACACTCATGCAGCAGCTGATGCACATGTGCACAAAGCACACATTTTACCGACCTTGCCAGAGACCTCATAATATCAGCGCTGCTGTGGAATACGTACACAATGGACAGTACGTAACACACTTCCATCTGTATTGTCTAATTATGTACTATATATACAACTGTATAATTGCGTGCTTTATATATACAACGAATATTGCATATGTACTTACATATATTTATTCTATGTAACAGCAAAGAACAAAAAATTAAAGACTAATTGAAGCATTCAGAAACAGGAAATTGTCAAATAGGAAACTTTTTGGTACCTCTGTGTTACTTCTCAGTTAAGAGAAGGCCTTAATTAGGCTATTTATTAATTTAATAAGGCTGCAGGCCTTATTTAGTCAACATTATCTAAATTTTCATAGAGCGTAGATTTGCTGAATATTTTCTTACAGCTTTTCCATAGAGCTAACACCTTGAGGTCTCTATGCCTTACAGTACGAATTTACCTTCAAATCATATCCTTCACCGTGCGCCTCAGAAAAGGCTCAGAGAGCACCATCCTCCCCGTTTGTCCACAGGAGATAGATCCCCTCAGAGAACAGAGCTGTAATTGTTAGAAGCCAGGCCCAGTGCTTAGTGTCTTGGGCTGTATCTGAGGCACATTTTTGCCCTGCATACTGCTCGCACTGACTCCAGTGGTGGCTGTGAGCATCTGCCTCTTGTTCTGCCGCTTCCCTTCCAGATGGACAATCAGAAAGTCATCAGTGTTTCTCCTGGCTGCTGAGAAAAAGTGATAGAAATGAAGGAATGGAGGAGAGACAAGAGGCCTTATAGAGGGATCCAGATAGACTGGGGCCATTGGGCAATCAGCAATGGCACTAAGTTCAACAAAGGAAAATGCTGGGTGCTGCACCTGGGATGGATAACGTCAGACACCGGCAGAGACTGGAACGGAGCGGCTAGGGAGCAGCTCAGCAAGAAGGGACGTAGGGGTGCTGGTGACAGCAGCTCAGCACGAGCCAGCAGTGTGCCCTGGCAGCCAAGGGGCAAAGCACATTTTGGGGAGCATTAAACACAGCATGGCCAGGTGATCAGAAGAGGTGATTCTCCTGCTATATTTAGTGCTGGTGTGGCCTCACCTCAAGTATTGTGTCCAGTACTGGGCTCCACAATATAAAAGAGATGTTAAGGTCCAGAGGAGGGCAACACAGCTGGTAACAGGGCTGGAGGCATGTCCTGTGAGGAGAGGCTGAGGACACTCAGGTGTCCATTCTGGAGAAGAGGAGGTCGGCTGGCGACCTCACTGCTCCCTGCAGCTCCCTGAGGAGGGGAAGCAGAGGGAGGTGTGGGGCTCTGCTCCTGAGAGCACAAAGCTGTACCAGGGGAGGTTCAGACAGAGCAATAGGAAAAAACACTGAAACAGGCTCTCTAGAGAGATTTTTGATGCCCCATGCCTGTTGGTGCTCAAAAGGTGTTTGGAAGTGCCCTTGGTAATATGTTTTAAATTTTAGTTAGCCCTGAAGTGGGCAGGCAGTTGGACTAGATGATCTTTGAAGGTCTCTTCCAACTGAACTATTCTATTCTACTCTGCTCTATCATTTCTCAGGGGTGGCCTGCAGCTGACAATTTCAAGACAAGTCTGTCTGTTCCCCCAGTTCTTTTATAGAATTGTAGAATTGTGGAATAGTTTGGGTTAGAAGAAATCATAAAGCCCATCCAGCTCCAACCCCCCACCATAGGCAGGGTTGCCACCCACCAGATCAGGCTGCCAGCAGCCCCATCCAACCTGGCACCGAACTCCAGTGATGGGGCATCCACAGCATTCTTGTCAGCCTGTGTTAGTGCCTCACCATGCTCTGAGTAAAGAATTTTTGCCTAACAGCTAACCTAAATCTCTCCTCATTTAGTTTAAAGCCATTCCCTCTTGTTCTATCACTATCCCCCCATGTGAAAAGTCAGTCTCCCTCCTGCTTATAAGCTCCCCTCAAGTACTGGAAGGCCACAATCAGGTGTCCCAGGAGCCTTCTATTCTCCAAGCTAAACAAGCCCAACTCCCTCAACCTTTCTTCATAGGAGAAGTGTTCCAGCCTGTGATCATCTTTGTGGCTCTCCTCTGGACCCAAATGAACAGCTCCACATCCCTCTTGTACTGGGGTTTCCAGGCCCAAGCATAGTATTCCAGACAGGGCCTCACAAGGGCAGAGTGGAGGGTGACAATCCCCTCCCTCTCCTTGCTGCCACCCCTCTGCTGATGAAGCCCAGGATGCTGTTGGTCCTCTGGGCTGTGAGTGCACACTGCTGGCTCATGCCCAGCTTTTTGTCCATCAGGATCCCCAAATCCTTCTCCGCAGGGCTGCTTTCAATGAGTTCTTCTCCCAGTCTGTACTCCTATCTGGGATGGCCCCGATCCAGGCACAGCACCTTGCACTTGGCCTTATTGAACCTCATTGGAGGTCAACTTTTCAAGCCTGTCCAGGTCTCTTTCCAATTGCTCCAGCGGAGCAGGTGGAGAGGAACGAGACCAGCCACGCTTTGGCCCAGCAGGGCCAGAGGTACCCAGCAGGGCCAGAGGTACCCAGGCACCTGCCTGTGTGCATGGGTGAGCGGGTGCTACTGCACAGGATGTGCTGGTGGTAGGGCTGGGATGACAGGAATCCTGAAGTCCAGAGGAAAGGTGAAATGTTTTCTTTAACATACGTTTTGGAATTAGGATGCATTTTTAAACAGAAAAGTAAAATCATGACTCTTATGAGTCATGACTCTACGCTGAAAAATCCCACCCAGGTGGTGCCTAAAACCACGCGTACCATACCAAACAGAAAAACCGTGAAGTCAAAAGGGTTTATCAAGAAAAGCGACCGCCCTCCCCCGAGCGCCTTCAGGTCGGGGTGCGCTCGCGGGGCCGGCGGCCGCCAGGGGGCGCTGCAGGCGGAGCTCCCGCCCGGGCCTCCCTCCGCGCTTGGCGGCGGGGCCGGCTCGGCGGCGCCGCATCATGTGGGCCGGCCCCTTCCATGGAGCCGGGGCTGCTGCCGAGCGCCTCCTGGGCGGACGCCGCCATGAGGCTCTGAGGGGCGGCTGCGTGCTGAGGAGCCAGCCGGTCGCGCCGCGGTGCGCCACGAGCGCGGTGCCGGCCTCGCCCCCGGGCAGGGGAACCCGGAGCTGCGGCCGCCGCTTCTGCCGCCGCCGCGGGTCGGGCCGGGCGAGCGGGCGGCCCGCGGCCATGTAAAGCGGCGGCGGCCGGGGGGAGCCGAGCGGAGCCTGGGGAGAGGAGCCGCCGTCGGGCGGGGAGGCCCCGCGGGGGGGATCATGGCGACGTCTAATCTCTTAAAGGTGAGAGCGGGGCCTGGCCGGGCCCTGCGCGCGGGGAGAGGCGGCGGGGGCCGGGGCCGGGCTCCGAGGCTGCCCCGCACCGGCTGGGCCTGCGGGCGGCGGCACGGGCAGGCCGCGGCGCTGCGCCCCGGGCGGAGGGGACGGCCCGGGCCTGGCCTCGGGTGTACGGCGCCGGGCTCGGCGTGCGGCCCGGCCGGGCCGTGGCCTCCTGCTCCCGGCTCTGCCCTCCCGGGCGGGGAGCAGCGCTGTGCCGGGCTGCGGGACGGGTCGGCCCTTTGTTTATTTCGGGGAACCCCGCGGTGCGGAAAGAGTTTTGAGTTTAACAAAGAGTTGGGGAATGCCTTCGTCGCGAGCAGGTGTCGTCGTTCGGGTTGCCAGAGCGTTCTGGCGTTTTCTTTTTTGCTAACTGCGCTTTTCTGCGGAAGAAAAACTCCTCGAGGCCTTTAATCAGCTCTGCTTTGGGGGTCAGATGTTCGCGGGCGCCTTCCTGGTGTTTGGTGGCAGATGTCAGTCACCCCAAACTGCTCCAAGTTTGCACAGAAGTTTTCGCTGTGACAGGCCGTACCCGGCCCGGGGCTGCCCGTCCTGAGCTGTGTGGTGTGCGCGGGGGCCGGGCCCTCTGGGGCGCCCGGAGTCGGCCTACCCCGCATAACTGCTCCTGGTGCTTCCAGAGAGCCAGCCTGCCCCACATGCCTGCTCCTAGTGTGCTTCTGGGACATCGACCTCACCGGGGTGCAGGGCCTTCACAAGGCTGCCAGGCTTGGTTACTTGTAGCAGTTAGCAGTATAAAATAGATGTATATTTAGAAGTATATGTGTGGCCAACTCTATGTATTATACTTCAATACGGTTCTGAAGAGGTGCTGCTTGCATTTCAGCAACCTGACCTATCCTGGGTGTGTAGGTTTGCCCTGAAGCTGTTCTGAGACGCTCAGTGAGAAGAAATGAGAAATAGTTGATAGCTTTGTGTCTTCCTTGTATCCAAAAAAAGTTTCAATTCTAAAAATACACACACGCAAATACACGTGCTTATATATATAAATTTATTGAAATTGACATGTAATTAAAATGAATTTTCATTCAGTTCTCTCTTTTTATCCTCCCTGTAGCTGGTTATGTAGATGTTAAAGCAGATAAGACCGAACTAAAAATCTGAAATGGATGAACTCAGGACTGCTGGAGAAAAGCTTCATGTCCCACTCAGAAATATTGAGATGAAATGGGATTTCTTTAGGAGAGCCTGATTTTAGAGCTTGGACAAACCCAGACGGTTTGTCTACTTGTTTTTGCTTTAGTCCACTGTTTTGCAGAACATGTAAGGGTCTCTGCAAAGGCCGATGTGTGCTGTCACTAGACATGGGTGTACAGCTCGTAGTAGCTAGAAGAAACAGGCCTGTGAGATCTGTCAGCATTCCTCTTCAGCTGTTTGAAAGAATAAGTGTACAGTAAGTGCAAATAGAGTAAAGGCCTTGCTTTTGTGAGATGGCTCTCACTGATCCTAAGCTGTTTTGTTGGTGTCGTGGCATCTCTGCAGTTCGCCTTCAAAGCATTAGCATTTTAAATGGTCAAAAAGGTACACGTGCACAGTGTACTTCAGGGAAAATGCTACATAGGTGTTAGAACACGTGGGAGTGTTTTTAAGCCATATATCTTACTAATTAGGGAGTTTTCTAAAGACAATGAACTATGACTATTACCTCATGAAAGAGAAGGTCATACAGTGATTTGACTTTGTTTATAATGACACACTAAACCAATAAGATAATTGTGACTAGTTAAGGGCTTTTGTTCCCCAGCTCTGATGCCCAGTGTGCTCCCAGGGCAGCGAGCTGTTGATTCCAGGTTTTTGGCGATTGACGGTGCCTTACGCTGATTGAGATTGTGAAATGCAATTCTGCTTTCATGTTCAGGGCAAAAAAAAAAAAAAAAGAAGAAAGCAGTGTCCTCTGCATAGTAAAAACATATAAGGTTTTTCTGTATTAAAAACAAAACAACAAAACCCTAACACATAATCAAACCCATGACAGGTTTAGGCGGGTCTTGGTTTTGCTAGGATAAACAGGAACTGAGAGTTTTCTGTTTTTCCCCATCTTCTCTCGACCTTCTGCATAGTTGAGAAAATGAAGTGAAATATTCGTTTCTTATTCTAGTAATGAATCCTGACCGAATCAATACCTGACAGCCTGTCATCACTTCACGGCGCATCACTTCAACTGCACTAGTGCAGCTTTCATAATTGTGAAAGGTAGATTAATTTTTCAGGGCTTGTGTTGGAGTGTCAGCTGTTGGCTTTGCAGTGACGATTGGCGATGTGAAGGCACACGGGTTTCTCTGCAGCTCCTGGAACAGAAGGGGGCTCAGCTTATCACAGCACAAAGGAAACCTGTAGCTGTACCCACGTGAGCAGATCTTGACGCTTCTGTAGGGCTTATTGGAGCTGCTGGAGGTGGCAGCAAATGCAAGAGCTGGTGCAAGCAAGTTGAATTGCAGTCTGAGCCTGGTGTTAGGAGGGAAGCGGCAAAGGAAGTAGCAGATTTGCCATAGGCGTAAGTGAAGTGAGAGCCCTGATCTACCTTTCATTTGTTTCAGCTATGTTTTGTGGGTCTTGTGCCTCTGTCACTTACATCTGGAAACATTCTGGGGTTTTCTAGTTCTTCAACTTAAAGAAAATATTTCCAGATACGTTTGGTTTGTCCTGCCTATTTCCAATTAGAGCAGCTTGTGGTGAATGCTGCGTTGCAGTTAGTTAGGCAGCAGAGCTTTCCCCGGGGCTATCTGTCTGCTTTGTCTCATAACTTCACTACGATCATTTCACTGATTTTTAGAGCTGCTGGTAGCGGAGATGAATCGGAATATGAATTCTCCTGCTTATTGTAGGCTAGGACCTCGTCTTTCCTACCTCATCCCTTTCAAATCAGCCTTATCACACGCTGTCTGAAAACAGCTCATTAGTTAAAGCATAGATGTATTGAAATGTGCTCAGTGATGGAGGATGCTGCTTTTTTGCAGTACTGTGCATTGCATCTGATGGAGATCAGGACTGCAACTGTATGTGGCCTGAAATGTTGAGTGTACGCAGTAAAAAGCCCTGCGTGGCCAAGTGAATGTTTCAAAGTACAGAGGAACAGCAGCATGGAGGCTGCTGGGACCTGCCTGGCCTGGGAGCCTCGCTCTGCTGATCCCTAGGCTGCCTGCTGTTGTGTTCCGTATTTATCCAGGCTCTCACACCGAGCTCCATGCCTGCTCCTGCTGTGCTTCTCTTACCTTGCTTGCAATTACAGAGAGGAGGTTTGTGTTACGTGGTAGGACCCAAGTCACGAGAACTGTTAGTGGAACTGTTCTGTTTGCATTATTTGCATTATTTTACTAATTTTGCATAATATCTACCAAGAGAGTCTGGGAGGTTTTTTGCCTCCTGTTGTACAGTGTTGCATTTAAGTGTTTATTCATTGAAGAGAGGAGCAGGAAGAGTAAAGCTGTAGTATATATTTCAATATAGGAGTGACACTGTATACATTTCAAGTGAAGCTGTGTTAAAATGGAACTTTAAATCTCTGTAAGCACATTTAGTAAAGTACCTTCTGAAACACGGGGTATTTTGTAAGTGGAGGTATTTTTCACAGCATTAAATTTTAAACTCCAGGAGTGGTCACTGAGCCAGGGTACGGCCATCAATCCTCATTCGTGCTTTCAGAGAAGTGTGTGGAGTAACTTTAGTTAGAGGCGCCGCTCGCCTTCCTGCTTACCTTCCCTTGGAGCTGCGGCTCAAGGCCAGGCTGGATGGGGCTGTGAGCAGCCTGGTCTGGTGGGAGGCGTCCCTGCCTATGCAGGGCTTGGAGCTGGGTGATCCTTGAGGTCCCTCCCAACCCAAACCATTCTGTGATTCTTAAAGTGTACCGGGAAATTGGGCTGTAAATCTCACAAATGCTGCTTGCAAATACAGGTTTTTGTCCTCCATGTTTTACAGTGAAACACTGACAATGGTAGAGCATTCATTTTGATTCTTTTATCTTGTGTTGTGTTCAGGGCTGAATTGCAGAACAAGCTTTTTACCTCTCCCAGAAAACGTACGGGATCTGCTCTGAAGTTTCACTCCAAAGGGAAACTTCAGTGGAAGTTGGTTTTTCTTGTTTGATAATGCCTTTTCTGGAACTTCTAACTCTCTTTCAAGTTTTTTAGCCCGCAAAGAGGGACTGGGAACAGAAATGTCTGCAAGAAGAGGCTCATCGCTTTCTCAGGAATAGGGAAGATGAGAGAAAGCCATCAACGTTTGGGAAGTAATTGTGAAGCCAGGCCAATGTGGGGAAGTGTGTGTTCTTGGATGTTCGAAGATGAGGCACTCAAGTTATTTTTTTTACAGAGGAAGATACCAACGAGCAAAACCATCTCTCTGAATTTCACAAGCAATGAACAAGATTTTCTTACATATTGAAAGGATTCTGAACTCGGACAGGGGCTGCTTCCTCGAGACCCATGTGCTGTACTCACCGCAGTGGCAAGATGGTGCTGCTGCTAGAGTTACTGTGATACCTGGCGCATCTTTGTCACATAAAGCTGAGACTTGGGAGCAGCAGAGGATACAGGTTCCAAACTCTGCTTATTCTGAATATTGGACAAGAAATGTACTTTTAAATTTCCACATACAAGTTATTCAGAAGGAGATGGTTTCGAGAATGTGGCACGCTGCTTGTGCTTATGTATCTGAATTGCTGCTAGTGGTAGAACAGTGCACTTGTCAGGATTTCAAATAGTTAGACTGTATTACGTGCTGTATTTGAAATGAATTGTGTCGAATGTAGTATGACTAGGCAAGACAGTGATCTGTTCAAAAGTAAACTGAGCAGTGGAGATAACCAATAGTCTCCTGTCACAGCTCCCTGTCAGCTCCTCTTTTTAGTTGCAGATTTTTCTTTTTAAGATGTGGAGCAGTAAGCAAGTAGGTTTACACCGTGTGCAGTAAAACTTGTTTCTCTGTTAAAGTGGTTTTGTTCTGTTTTTCCGGTAACGGCAGTCCGCCTGTGTACTGCAGTGAGCGAGATTTTTTGGAACAATCAGAATGAGATGGGAGCTCTTGGTTTCTTTAGCTTTCCTCTTAAATGGTATAGCGAGTTTGAAAAAATCCACTTGGGATTAGTTTTTTCTGGCACGGTTTGAATTGTTCTTAATTGCACCGACTGTAATGTTGGCTCTCAGTTGCCCAGGGGCGGTTAACCCATAGGAAGGGGCCTGTGATACGACAGCTCCTATGTTCCTCTGCTTCCTTCCTCTTTCTGCTGCTCATGCCAGATGCACAGTGGAGAAGGTACGTGGCAGCACCCATAGGTACTGCTCCTGGTTCCTCGCTGTCGCTTTGGCTGTGGCCACTTATTCCAGCCAAGTTTGCAGCTGTGCCTCGTGGCTGTGGTTGTGTATCTTGGCTGGGGCAGTGCGGCTGAGTGGCATTCACACTGGCCGCGTACAGCCGTGCTAAAAGGTGAAGGACACTTTCCAGAACGTGTTGTATTGTGACTGGCGCGGTGCGTTAAGGAAGAAGTTGGCCAGCTGCTGCTGCTGTTTTCTGAAATAACGCGTACTGTAAGAAGCTTTGTTTAGCTGTGCGATTGTTGCTCGAATGCCAGGTTGTCTGAGATACCTCTGACAAGAAAGCATTTTTATGCTAACCGTTGAAACTGCAGTCCTTAAAGGTAATTCCTAATAATAAATTATTTTACTAACAAGACATTGTTTTGTTCCTTTTAGAATAAGGGTTCGCTTCAGTTTGAAGACAAATGGGATTTCATGCGCCCCATTGTCCTGAAACTTCTTCGTCAGGAGTCCGTCACGAAACAGCAGTGGTTTGATCTGTTCTCGTAAGTACTTCTTCAGCATCTTGCATCCTTCTCTGTAAAAGGAGTATTTGTGGTTCTACTGATTTCTTTCTACTGGAAGTTCTAGCTTATGCTTTATTAGGTGCGCCTACTTCAGAGTAAATATACAGACACTGTTTTACTGAGATTCAGATCTTTGCAGATAAGGTGGAAGAGGAACAGCAGAGCTTTGCCTTCAGTTGATCATAGTAAATAAGCTTTCCACCCGCATGCAAAGCTTTTGTTAGAGAGACAACATTGTTTGCTACTTGGGCAATAAGTTTGTTTGAGGGCAGTTCATTATTCTGATTTAAATGTCTTTCTTCTGAAGAAACTTAAAAATGCTACTGAAGTAAAAGGATAAAGCAGATTAACTGGTATAATTTGAATAATTGAATAGCACATGTAACATTTTTCAGACGTTGTTTGCATTGCTGTGCTTTCTAAAAACCTGAGAGAGGAGGATTGCTCTCTCAAGGTAAAAACATTGTCGTTTTCCTCCTTCCAAAAGTCCTGAATTTACTTCCTGTTAGGTGCTGTTTTTTTTCGTAAAATACACCGTGTCACCTTTGTCAACATAATAAGGAAGTGAGTTACAACCAACATATCAAAAGTTTATTTAAAATTATCTTTGTCTCAACCTGGAATTATTTTCCCTCAAATACTTCAGTTGCTTAACGCCGCATTTTCTTCCTCTGCTTTTTAAAGTCACTCACTTAAGTTTGTTTAATTTGAAATGACTCATTTTCCAGACTGCATCTTTATTACTCTTTTCGGTAGGAGCAGTGCAGTGATTCTCCTTAGAGCCGTATTACTGCACCTGTCACACTTTTCTGCCAACCAAACAGAAAGGTAGTTTATCATGTAATAAGTTTTAATATCTCATGATGTCACAGCCATAGTAGTTGCCAGAAACACGGCGTAGTTAAGTTACAAATTCAGTTCCAAGTCATTGCTTTCATTTTTTTAATAATTAGTTCAGTAATTCTGCATTAATATTGAAAGTTTTCCTTTATTATTTTGCTAGTAGCTGAATTGTTGGATTGAACTTGAGTACCTTTATGGCAAAATTAAGTATATTAAGAGAAAGGAGCCCACTCTTCTAGGTTCCTGTTTTTGGTCAGTGATTTTGTTAAGAGTTTAAGAAAAGTATGAATATGAAAGATGTAAGCGTCTTCTACCTGCCCTTTGTGTATAATCTTCCGGCATTGCTTTTACTTTTGTCACGAACTGATGGCATTCTAAATTCATTAACACTTTTTTTGCCTGTGAAACCGATGTAAGTCTACAACTTAGCTAGACCTTTGTAAATCCTTGGCCAGCATTTCTGTGTAAAAGGAGCTTTTTATCTTGCACATTTTGTCTTTTAATTTTTAATTAGTTGCTTTCATATTGAAATAATTGTGTTGAATTAATAGAAACAAAGCCATCCTGTAGATTATGTAGTTACTTTCCTGCAAAGACTTGGCCTTAATATTGATAGGAGGAAGAAAATACAGAGGAAGGTAATGAGTTAAAAAAAGCTTGTTTGGCCACACTATGTATGATGATATAGTTAAGGAGCCTAACTTGCTTTTCTTAGACTTTAGTATGAAATGGAAATAGGGATTAAGTTCCACTTGCTGAACTGTCAGCTAGGAAAAACAGGAATTTATTTGAATGTTGATTGAAATTCGTTGGTAGCATTTTGCTTTGTGATGCTACTTGGTAGCTTTTCTGCAGTTGAGCTGCACTTTAAAGTGCTTCCACTGTCGTGAAATGTTTGTGTTCTTTTTAAAGTAGTTGACTCTTGAAATTACCTGATGCACCTGATCTCAAATTTCTCACAAGCAAGGCTGGTTTCCTTTGTAGTGGAAGGGTGTTGTGCATGGATTGGGAAACTTTGAGTGAATGCTGCATCTTAGAGTATTGTAGAACGATTGTGTGCTGAGTAGCAGTGCTTCTGTTGGCGTGTGATTTCCGTCTTTGTCAAAGGGAAGCTTTAAAAAGTTGTCCTTAATGCAGTGGGATTATTGGATAGGTGGTGAAAGCAGAATTGACTTCTGTGTGTTCTTTAAGCCTCCATCTTCAGCAGAATCCTTTCCTAGTCAGGTTGCTGTTATTGCTTCCTGCACTTTCTTAAAGCTTCGCTTTCTTCTCCAGACTCATTTTCCTGTGTGTGTTACCGTGATCTAACCATTTATTTATTTTAGTTGATAAACAAAGTACGTATTTCTTTTCTTATATACGCTAGCATTATGACTGCTTCGGCCTCATACATTAGAGGACTAAAGTTTGAGTGGTTGTACTAAGAGGTGTGTGCATTGTTTTCTAGAGACGTGCATGCAGTTTGCCTGTGGGATGATAAAGGTCCAGCAAAAATCCATCAGGCTCTGAAGGAAGACATCCTTGATTTTATTAAACAAGCACAAGCGGTAAGTTCTTAATATTTCATAACTTCTATTCATATTACTAGAAGAAATAACTGAACAGTTGTGGCTTTCTTTGGATCGAAGCGCATTTCTTTTTAGCCTGAAATGCTGTGATATTTCAGAGATCGTAATTACTACGTGAACTTCTATCGACAAACAGAAGACAGCCTTGAGCATTTGCCGTGGCTCATTGTTTCATTGTAGGCAGTGATTTTTTTTTTTAAAGCACTATTTTTGTTTGTCCAGCAGTACTTAAGGAATCTTCCTCCACTTGAACGTTTCTTGAGGCAAAATTTACTATTAGAAATTACTGTCTGGAAAATACTTTTTGTCTGGCTTCAGTGGCGTGCTGACGTATTCATCGATGGCTTTAAAATAAGTCAAATGTATGGCATATTAGAAACATCTGTTCTGTTGGCTCAGCAAGATTTGCTGTCTAGTTTTATGGACTCCCCAGAAACAGCTGAAGCGATCAGTAGATTCAAAGGAAACTTCTGTTTTTAAGATGTATAGCAATATATGTAGCAAGATTTATTTTATTTTGTTATTACTTCTTTAATAAATTACACAATAGAGGTTTGGGAAGAAGAAAAATGCCTTTAAAATCTTTAAGTGAAGAGATTTACACCACTGTAGCTTTGTTCAAAGGAAAACAATTTCTTATGCTTGAAGCCTCATGTACATATTGATTTTTTAATTTCAGTTCCTTCAGCTTGCTAGCACACGAGCATAAATGCTGTGCTGAGCTGGGGCCTGCAGTATGGTCTGTGTGGCAGTTGTTTTAGGCATTGGTTTAGGCCTTAGGATAGCTAAAGCGATTCGGTTGGAAACATACAGCCAGCTTCTTTGCTGTTACCTTTTACTGTCCAGAAAAGGTCCGCGTGCCGGGGATTGATAACCACTGCTCTAAACTAATTGGCACTTACACACATAGACATTCTTATTCTGCTGTAACTGTTTATTTTGTATTTTCAGTGTACACAAAGTCCATCTATCTTTTTTTTTGTTTCTAAATTATCTCTTCTTCCCTCTCCTCCAGAGAGTGCTGAGTCATCAAGACGATACCGCTTTACTGAAAGCATACATAGTGGAGTGGCGCAAGTTCTTCACACAGTGTGATATTTTGCCCAAGCCTTTTTGTCAGTTAGAGATTACTTTAATGGGCAAGCAGGGCAGCAACAAGAAATCTAATGTAGAAGACAGTATTGTTAGAAAGGTAAGTTCTGTTGCAGGCTCTGTTCTGCCTTGGATAAGTGTAGGAAAGATACTCTGTAGCTGAAGATGAAAGTGTACCAAGGACGTTAGACAGTGTATCACTTTGCTTGGTGCGAGGGTCTAAACAAGTGTGCAACTTCTTTTTTTTTAATCTCCATGGCAACTTAACTCTAGTTTTGCTTGGCTGTTAACAGTTTTGTTCAAGTGATTAAAACAGTTGTTTAGGGTTTTTTAAGTTTTTGTTTATTAATTTTTTTATGTAATAAATTCTTTTTTTTGTTATTTCTACTCCTAGTTTATTTCTCTAGGGCAAGATCTTAACTGGGGGCACATCTCTGTTTTATAGATGAACAATTAAACACTGTCGTCTCAAGTTAAATGTGGCTGTTGATCTCCAAGTTTCCCATATTTCCTACAGGCTGTCAGTCATATCAATGAAAGTTTTGTATATGTAAAATCTTATTTCATAAATTGTTCCATGTTGATGAGGTCAGGGAATATGGTGATCAATAGAGGGGTGATGGCTTGAAACTAAAAGAGGGGAGATTTAGATGACATATTTGGAAGTAATTCTTCATTTGGGGTGGTGAGACACTGGCATGGGCTGCCCAGAGAGCTGTGGATGCCCCATCCCTGGAGGTGTTCAAGGCCAGGTTGGATGAGTCTTCTAGCAAGTGGTTGGAAGGTGTCCTTGCCCATGGCAGGAACTAGATTGTCTTTTAAGGTCACTTCCAACACAAACCATTTTCTGGCTCTAAATCAAATTGGTAAAGAATGTCTAGGGGTTTTGAGTGCAGCGCTCTTAGTGTTCTGAGTCCCATAAATAAAGGTCCTTGAAATTGCTTCAATCTTTTGCTGCCAGAAAAAGAATGCATATCAGTTGTAGAGTGGTAAGTTCTTCAGTTTAATATCATTTGTTATCCTTTTGCATCACAGAAAGTATACATAGTGAAATACGGTTTCTTAAGCAGTCTTTCATTTGGAATTGTAGATCATTTTAACTTTCCTGATATGGACAGGAAGAATAAATGAGTTCAGATGGGCTACTTAGGGTGACTTTTTTTTTTTCCAACCTCCTGTTGTGACATGTAATCTGCTGTACCTTTAGAAGGAAGAGAAGCAGGAACAGCAGCAGAAACCTCAAGTTACCTTTTTTGTTTTCACTGTTTATTAGAGAAAGCATGTGATCTTAGTAGGCTCTCCAAGATGTGGCAGACTTGAACTCTGCTGTGTGCGGAAGGCAGGAGACTAAGAAATGAAAGAAAAAGCAAGGTGGGGCAGGGAAAATAATGAGAAAATACAGGTGTCTAACAATTTGGATATTGTTCAGGACTGAAACTGATGGCCATCTCTCACGTGCCGTTCAGGTGGGATGGTCTTGTGACTGAGGCATCAAAACTCAGTCTCCAAATTATCTTATTATTTCATAGTTACTGCTGAAGGCAATTACCTGGCATCGTTTTCCATAAGTTTCTAAAAAGCACCTTTGAACACGTTTCCCATGCTTGGAGAGTTCTTTATATACTCACACAAAATGATCTGCGTATTTTGCTTCAAATATCTCCTTAAATTATTTTTTATCCACAGTATCTAAAAATTGAGCATGACGAAGCTGTGATGTGCCTTTGACGCTGGTTGACATTTTCTCTGTTTTCATCTCTATTTGTTACTCATTTCAGCTCTTGTAAACCCATTCTGTAATCAATACAGTGCAACTGTAATATGCATATTAATGATGTTAAGATAATGAAAAAGGAATTGAGGAAGAATAATCAAATAAAGCTTTGCTTTTAAAACATTGCAGTGTTTTGAACAATACAGATGGAAAATTGAAAGGGAAGTTTAGCTGAAATTGAGAGGATTGAGAGTTGAGAATAAAAAAAGGCCCCCTTAACTCTCTGAAAAGGATACCTGGCTTTTATCAGGTGCTTGCTGTGTTAAAATCTAGAAGGTACAAAGCAAGAATGGAGGACCACGTAATCTTACTGTTCACTTTGCCTTATAGCAGTATCAAGTCTTCTTAATCTCATTTTTGTAAGCTTGTTCACAACTGTGAGGCAAAGTTTAAATTTGTACTGTTTATAATTCAAAGCTCCTTTCCGCTACCAGCATAGACTGCTAATTGGTGTGCTTAAAGAGCATTCAGAGTAGTTATTGCCGTGTTTGAAGATGCATGATGAATATGCTTTGCTTGCATATTGAACTTTCATGTTAGAGAAGTGCAATCCAGATCCATCTTTTTTCTTTATGTAACTGTTGTGTTGAGTTGTAGTTGTCGAGACTGAGCCTGCCAAATGCTCATCTGTGTTTGCCTCAAAGGTGCCCCCTGGTATTGCAACTCCTGACACATCCCACTGCTGGAAATGTTACTTGGCTGATTGGTGAAAACTGCAGAATGCAGAAATAACACAGAATGATATAAGTAATATCTGAATCAAATGGTCACTGCATCCCCTAGCTGTCCAGTGTTATAAAGTAAGCTTAGAGTATAAGCTGAATACTACCTCTATGAAGTGGGAGAGCGAGTTCTAAGGTAGTTCTATAACCTGGAAACTGCAATATCATTTGCTTTGTTTCAGTTTCTGATACTTTGTATTTCTTTGTACAAACTTAGATGTGCATATACCTTTCTGACAGAGGTTTTTTTTGTCTTCCTGACATGCAGCTCATGCTAGATACGTGGAATGAATCCATATTTTCAAATATAAAAAATAGACTTCAGGACAGTGCAATGAAGCTAGTTCATGCTGAAAGACTAGGAGAAGCTTTTGACTCTCAGCTTGTTATCGGAGTTCGAGAATCATATGGTATGTCTTGCACAGACTGATCTCTCTTGCCTCCTTGCTGAAGTAAATGAATTTTCATTGTAGAAGTTGACAGCATTTTGTTTTGTTTTTGTTGTTATTGAGATGTGATACCAATTAAATTATGTTCAAAGTATCTTTAACTTCTAAGTGATTTCGCTATGTACCATTTTCTGTAAAATCTGTATTTTTAAGGAGCAAACTTTCTGATCTTTCGAGGTTGCAGACATAGCTTTACACCTGTGCTACTTTCCATACTGTTTCTGATTCTTCAGGCAGTTTGAAGGAGCACTAGGCAGGCTGCATCTAAGACTGCCTCTCTTTCTTCTTTGCAAAACAAAACCTCTATGCCATTTCACCATTGCTTGCCTTTTGTTCAAAGCTTTGCAGCCCGTTTTTCTGGTTCCCTGCAGTTAATTATATCTTTTTGGAGCAAAGATTGGACAACTGGTACCTTGAATTCAGAGTACATATGCCGGATACATCAAATGGTTCGCGGCAACCTTTTAATACAAAATTTTCTTTAATGAGAGAGATTTGCTTATTGTTAGCCACATGAATTTCCAGGAATTAAGTTTAGGCTTTCTCTTTGCAGTTAACCTTTGTTCTAATCCTGAAGATAAACTTCAGATTTATCGAGATAACTTTGAAAAAGCATATTTGGATTCAACGGAGAGGTTTTATAGAACACAAGCTCCTTCTTATTTGCAACAAAATGGTGTACAGAATTATATGAAATATGTAAGTAAAAATTCTGTTGTAATTTTTTTCTGGAAATGTTGGTGCTTAAAGTGATGGCTGTTCTACTTCTGCACAGGCAGATGCTAAACTAAAGGAAGAAGAGAAAAGAGCACTACGATATTTAGAAACAAGACGTGAATGCAACTCTGTGGAAGCAGTAAGTATAGTGTGTAGGAAAATGGCCATATTCTATATTTTATGTATTGTTATTAGCTATGAATTGGCATTTTTGTGTGTTTCAATGCAGTAAGTCATTATTAAACTGTATTTTTTTTAAATATCCATTGTATTTGTTCCTCGTGAAAATCTACTTTACTTTCTAATCTGACAGTTTACAGTTTCTACAGATATTTAATTGTAAATGTAGATTAAAGTTGAAATTAAAGAGCAGGTTTTCATTCAAATGTATTTTTGTTCTTTCATTTTGAGTCAGGGTTTTATTTTTTCCTATGCTTAACAGTGGGCGAGGATATTTGAAAGTAAGTACTGCAATCTAGTGGATGAAGGGTATTTCAAGGCTCATTTAGAGTGCCTAAAAATGTTACTGTTCACTGCAATCAGAAAGAGCAATGAAAATTTCATTAAAACTGTTCTAGATTTCCTCTTAGGCTGAAATATGGCCATTTAGTATGTTCTGCTCGCGACCCTTTCCCCCCAGTTGAGCAATATTTTACACAGTTCAGACTTTGGAGGAAGATTTAACTGCAGTGAATAGTTCATAATAGCCTATGTTGGAATCAGTTCAGGAAACAGGTTATTTTAAATAAATACCCTTTAAATTTGAATTTACTGCAGTTGATCAAAATTTATTTTATGTCCCGTGTTAAGCTGTAAATCATTCATTTTGCATAGCTATAACTTGTAACTTGTATAAAGAGGCTGACAAAAGAGAAACGGTCTGGACACGTACAAGCAGTTTCTGTGCTACATCTAGCTGTAGTGTCTTGTTCAAGCCACCCAGCCTGGTCCAAATAGGGTATGCTGGAATGAGAACTATTCTTAGCTCTTGGATGTATACTTGGAAACTAAGTAGGGTAGTTGGTGTTCCAGAAGTGTGGTTCCCTTGAGGGGAAAAAGGCAGTAGAAATATTAAGCTGATTACTAGCTTGGAAGTGTTCTTATCACATTTACTAACCTACACATTTTAAAGAAATACGATTTCTTGTACAGAGTTTCTTAAAAGTACACCTACTGTGAATTAATGAATTACTTTATATTATTATTTTATGCAGTATACGTGTTGAGAACAGTCTAGATTTTGTGTCACAGGAAACTCGAGACAGATGAGACTTTTAAGGCAGAATGAGCTAATTCTGTGTTTAATACGTTTCAGCTGATGGAGTGCTGCGTCAATGCCCTGGTGACATCTTTCAAAGAGACGATTTTAGCCGAATGCCAAGGCATGATCAAACGAAATGAAACAGAAAGTAAGTGAAGCTTCAGCAACAGTGCAGGATGAACTCAGCGCTGACTGCACAAAAATAGATCTGCTGGTAGATCAAATTACTGTTTTTAATAGATAGTGGCAGTGTTTCGTGGATAGAATGTTACTCCGTGCGGGGAACTTTATCCCGCAAAAATGGTTGTTGGTGGTGTTCTTCTAATATCGCTTCTGAAATCTGTGTGTACAGTACCCTAACGTGAATGACCAAATAGCTCTTGTCTTACTTCATGAAATAAATACTTCATTACTCTTTTTATTTAATATTTATTTGTAATTATTTTCCTTATTTTTCCTACAGCTTATTTTCTTCACGTTGACTAATTTTGCTTGTGTGTCATTTCTTGATTTGAGTAGTTCAGATGCGTAGTGTCATGTTGTCTCATCTCCTCCCACACCCCAAAAAAGTAAAACATCTCTTTTCAAAGCTTTTTTCTGCAAAGCAGAGATATTTTACTTATTCTGATTACTGTTGCAGGACCAATAGGTCAGTGAACCAAATCCCTGCAATTGTGTGTGACTGTGAATACTGCAAGTTAGCTCTGTGCCTTTTTAAAGTTTTCAAAAGGCATGTTAGCTCTGCTGCCATAAATTGGGAGGTTAGTATTCAAAAGCTTTGAATTAGCCCTGTATGATCAAATGAACTAGAAAAATCATTAAAATGTCATAAATCAAACCAAAATCCTATGGTGATTACTTTTTTGAAGGCTCGCTATCCTGCGGACAGTATTTTTTAATATCTGTGTGATGGTTTTACTTCAATGCAAATGTGAAAACTGTTTTTTTTTGTAACTTAAGATAGTGTAGGAAATATTTCTAAAGGTGGCATATCAGAGAATATTTGCCCTCAAAGTTATGTCGTACTGATCTGCTAGTGTAGCAGCATGATTTCTGGCAGTAATCCAGAGCTAAATCTAGAAAGCCTCCAGCTTCATGTGAGTATAGGTTACGGCCTTTGGGAGGATGCAGGAGGTTTATCTAAATGAAGAGCTCCAGAAGATTTCATCTGCAGTATCCAAAGCATTTTTCTTTAGAAACTTGTTGAAGTTTTCCCACAGTCTTCTTTCCTTTTGGCTGCCTCTGCCCCATGATACTGCTTGGTTACATAGTACTTCTGTTTATGTTTGCTGTTTAAGAGCTCAAGTATCTCTCTCTCTTTTTTTCGTTCCTAGCCCTCTGTTATGCTGTTTGAAATGCTTTAGTGGAGCATGCAGGTGCAGATGATTAAACATCTAAAGACTAGAACTATACATAGCAATATATACATACGTCTGATAGTATCCTTGGCTATATACTTCACTTGTGCATGTGTCTTTCTCACGTAAATTGCCTCAAAAAACTTCTTTATTTTTATCTTTATTGAATAACGTGGGACACAAAGGGGCTGGGTTTGTGGCTGTGAGCTGGGCACTGCTGTAAGATACTCTGTTACATTAGGTATTTAATATTTACATGCCCTGCAAAGGAAGCAACCTATAATGTTTTCTGCCTAAAAATTATCAAAGGTGTCATGACTTGCGAACACTTCAGAATCATCTTAGAGTCTTTTTGTTTGCTTATAGCATTAGGGATGGGAGGTCTAAATTTTATGGAAGTTATTTAAGTGCTTCCAACAACTACAGTAGATTCTTTTACCTTTTGTTTTCATAGTGCATGCATTCTGAGAGATGCTTCAATAAAACGTTCCTTTTTTTTCTAGATTGGAAATCTGTCTTTGAAGACTCTGAAGTCTTCATCAGACACTCTATTACAAGAGACCACTAATTTTTTTTTCCTCCAGCTTATTCATACCATCACTAACTTACAGAAGCTGATGTAGTGCCCTTTGATAGATCTTCTCCTTCCCACCCCTTTTTTTTTCTTGTGTCTCTTCCTCGCTCCCACCTTGTTTTGAAGTATGAAAAGATCAAATTAAAGTGGAGTGAGCTCTTTAGACTTACCCTGTGTAGTGCAGTGTTGCCACCACCTACAGCACATCTGAATTGCACAGGGTACTTGTGACTTAATTTTTTCCTGATTTCTGAAATCCTATTGGTTAGCCCATTCTAAGTTGTCTCTAATTGCAGTGCAAGCTCTTCTTGAAGGTTGGTGGTGGTTTTCATTCCTTAATTTGTGCTGTGACGTTCTGAGAGGTTTTTGGCTTTCCTGTTTGGTTCTGCAGCAGTTGTTGGGATACAAAAGTTAGTAACATGTCACCCTCTGTGGTGATAGGATCCTGCAGATGTTGCTGACAGAAGTATTGCAGAGGAGAAAACATAGGCAGAGCCTCTGACTTCCTTTACAGCAGATGTGACATTGAGAAACTAAGCAAATCTATCATTTCTTTTCCATCCAAAAAAGATTCAGAATCCACAATCGGTTTGTTCTCCTTCATTAAGCAGAGAACTTGGCTCTGTTTAGTCTAACTCTCTGTGGCTTCTCTAGAATTATCTTAACCCAGGTGTTTTGCCATGGCCAGCTTTCTGGGGGTGATTATTCCTGTTTCAATACGTTTTAATTTTTTTTGTGATGTTGAAGTAACTTCACAAAAAGAAGATAAACTGTATGAGTTTTATTAAGTTTTGGATCTGATAGCTTTCAGAAGAACTCTCTGGGAAAAAAAAAAGGAAAGAAGCAGCGCTGTTAATCCTGCTCAGTTACAATTACTTGAGACTTTGGTACACTTAGATGAAACACTGTAGATCGTACTGGAAGACACACAAAGAGAGCTCTGTTTGGCTTTAGTTTTGAAAGAAAAGTCTTGAATCCATGTTACTTCGTACACAAACTCTTGTAAACTTCCGGCTGAAAGAGATCCATTTTTGTGAGGGAGTTAAGACGTTTGTACTGAGAACCTGGATTTAATCGAATGCTGACTTGATTGTTTTTTTTAATTCAATTTTGTGATATTAGGTGCAAGTATTACCTTACAGCAGATATTTCTTTTCACCTTTAGAGGAATATCCTTGTGGGTTCAGACCTAATACAGTCTTCAAAGCATTTTTTCTTCTTTACATATTAACTGAATTATCTGTTCCTTACCCAGTCAGTTTCCCACTTGAGATATCCCTAAGTAGAAATGCAGCACTTGTATGTTTCGTTATCTTTTTAAGAAAGGTTTTTGACCAGTGACTTTATCAGTATTTGTATCTTTCAGAGTTGCATTTAATGTTTTCGTTGATGGATAAAGTTCCAAATGGGATAGAGCCCATGCTGAAAGACTTGGAAGAACATATTGTTAGTGCTGGACTTGCAGATATGGTAGCAGCTGCTGAAACTATTACTACTGTAAGTGCATTGCTTTTAAAAAACAAACAAAGCTTGCAGAAGTGGAATGCTGTAATTGTAGGTCATATATGAGTGGAAATAGTTTTTGAAGATTCTTGGCAATATCCTTAATGGTTTTTTTACTCTTTACATTTTCAGTTGTCACTTTAAGTGGTAAATTTGTAGCAAATAAAAGGTTATAAGTTAAGTGCACAGTAGACTTAATTGTATGCTAGTATTAAACAGGCATAATCAATTTTCTCAAAGTTCTAACTTCCTGATGAAATTTGAGATAAACCTTCAACTGTTAATCTAGGTATGGCTCAAAGTGTGGAAATTTTAGGAGGTTTGCTTTCCACCAGTCTTTTCCAGCTTCTTAGCATCTTTTTCTCTGGGTCTGGGAGGCCTGGGTATTTGCAGCAATTAGGATGCTGATTTTGTTGGTCTTTGAAAACATTTTTTTTTCATTTGGAATGTGTTATACAGTATTTAAAAATTGTATTTTTTCTCTCTGTGTTTATTTGTGTGTGTATAAGGAACATTATCCTGAAAGTCTGTGTCGAGGCTTACATGTTGTAAAACTCTTAAGTACAGGAAAAAAAAAATGCTCCTTCGTAGTCATGGAGGCCTGGGCAGACTACATTATTATAGATTAGAGAATTATATGTAAGCTCACACTAACTCCTGTGCAATCTGTTTTTTTTTAAACTTGATTTTTCCATCTTTAACTTCAGGATTCTGAGAAGTATGTAGAGCAATTGCTTACGCTATTTAATCGATTTAGTAAATTGGTTAAAGAAGCTTTTCAGGATGATCCAAGATTTCTTACTGCGAGAGATAAGGTATGTGTTTCCACTCTTTGCTTGTTTTCAGCTTTTTAAGAGTTGTTGAAAACAATGTTATGATGTCTCTGAAATCCTTGTGACCATGCATTGGTAAATCTAGAAGCTGCTCTACTCTGATGACTATGTGGACTAAAAATCAGTGTAACTTATTAACAATTGATTTGTTTTGAATTTGTTTTGTAATAGAGCATCGTTTCATTTGTGTATAGCTTTGAAATACTGTAGATTAAAAGATGATCTATTTTTGAGCACCTTTACATTTTAACATCTGATTTCGTGATATATTTAGAATTTATTGTGTATTTGGGTGTAGTCGTACAATTTCAGATATGCAACCCATTCCATGCAATTCCTTCCCCTTAAGTTGTTGCTTAAAGTGGTGTGTTAAGAGAAAAGAGGAAAATATAAAACATCAGTTAATGGAAAACTGAGTCATAGGATTTGAACTCTCATATTGAAAATCAAATCTGTGATCTTTGAGCTAATAGAAGAACTGAATTAATTTCTTCCTGTGGTAACCTAAAAAGGCAGATAAAACTTTTGTGATTCATATATTAAGGGGAGAAATTGAAGCACTAATTATCTGTACGTATTTATTTTAGGCATACAAAGCAGTTGTGAATGATGCTACAATATTTAAACTTGAATTGCCATTGAAGCAAAAGGGGTAAGCCATACAAACTTTAATGTGAGTCAGGTTTATTAAATTGTTCAAGACAGGACTTCTGTTTTTAAATGTCTTTAAGAGGTAATGCTGCATTTAAAAGTGCCTTGTGTTCTTTGTATTATGGAATTTCAGACTGATAATCCAACTCTGTTGAGATGCTCTTCATGTGACAGCAGCTCGGTGAATAGCAGCTAACTTAAACAGCTTTGTTTGGAGTAATTGTGAGTCTATTGTTTTGTAGTAGAGTAACCAGCCCATTTGTTAGCTGAATTTAGTAACACCTTCCTGGATTACTGCTTCCAAAAAACTGAGCTGCAAAACTGCCAAACTTCAGTAAAAGTGCTGGGAACACCGTGGCAGCAGCCACCTCCTGTGATGCTGAGTGTGACCTGTGTGGGTTTTCTTTCTTGGTTGCGGTGCAAAGTTAACCAGGTTAGCTTAAACAGCTTTCAGTAGAAGATAAAGCTGACATGTGCACTTGAGAGGAAAAAGCATGCTGATGGTAGCTACTGCACTAGCTCAGCCTGGAGGAGATAGAAGTCAGTCAGATGTTGGTTAGCATTTAATGTATGGTGTGCTGCTTGAGTACAAATCTGTGTGGTTGGGATTGCTTATGTGTTGTTTGTGGTCTGAATTACTGCAGCACCAAAGCTTATGTGGCTGGGCTGGCAGCTACAACTAAACTACTTTGTCCAATCTTACTGAAGTTAGCTGAGGGGCACATATCTCCAATTTCTGTGCCCTTTGTGAAAATAGGAGCACGGGTGGATAAAAGAAACAGCAGAAGTCTGAAAGAGACAGACAGTTCCTACTTTGGAAAAGCCAGACCTGGATCCATATTGATCTCATGTTGGCTAGAGTATGAGTTACTGCATTCTTACAGTTTCTGGCTTTGAGATTATTTAAAAAAAAAAAGCCTATATGAGTTTCAGAGGTGCTTTTTATTTCTTTGCTAGGATTTTCTTATAAACTGAGTGTTTGTCTGTTTTATGGAACATCTGCAGAGTGCACAAAATTATGTGCATTCTGTGGCAAGGCCAGTCTATGCTTTCTAGAACCATAGATGAAATAAGTCTGCTATCTCACAGGACAATTGTACAAGTTAAAATGATGCTCTGCACTTTTTTTTGGTGTGGATGAAGCCTGTATTTTTCATATCTCCAGTTCACCATATGCCTCATTTTTCTGATAATTAGTCATCAATTTTTTTTCCTAGGGGAAAGACATAGTGAAACTATACTTTTCAGAGATTATTATTTAGCACCTGCGAGTTGGAGGGGAGTGTAGGTATAGAAGTCTGTTCAGTATTTTTGTTTACGGAGTCACAGAATGGCTGAGGTTGGCAGGGAGCTCTGGGTCCCTCTGGCCCAACCCCTGCTCAAGCAGGGATGCCCGGGGCCGTGTCTGGATGGCGTGGTTCTTAACGCTGTTTGCTTTTGGACTAATAGTAAGCTGGGATGGGGATTAGCCTTGCTGGTTTTGTTACTGGAAGAACACCCTCATAACAGACTGGATCCCTGCTTCACATACTTTGTAAAGACGTAGGCAAGGTGGAGTTTTTTTCTATGTCTGTGCTAATGTTTAAATTTCCCATGGGAGTATGCAAATCAGTACCTCGTTACAACTATATTTAACTCCTAAAAGCTAATTTTGCCTGGTGATCTCTTAGTGACCGCTGTAATGGCAGTGGTCTTCTGTTCAGCATTCTTCTTCCCAAGCTCTTTCAAGTTGCCTATGTATACAGTCTGTTTTAGCATTCATCTGCTGTAGATGATAAGGAAGAGTGAGAGAATGAGCAAGTGCACTGGATTCCTGAGCATCCCCATGGCTTCTTAACTGTAATCTTCCTCACTGCCTTTATTTTTCCAAGAGAATCTATTACAGAGAGTGTTGGCCCTAACAATTTGAGACTAGAAATCAAGTTGGTGCCACCTGACATTAGGAATGAGGATTGATAGTTGGCACAGTTTTATTCAACAGTAGATGCAGGCTCAGAATGCAACCTTGTGATTTCAGTCCTTTTGAAGAACCTCAGTCTGTCTACTATAGCATCTTCTTGTGCATCTTCAAACTGTATTTAATCTCTCAGCTGTTAGCCTACTGTTTCTGCCTCTTAGGAAATAATTTGATTGTGTTGCTACATAATAGGTGTGTCAGGTTTTGCCTTCTGCAACGTGCGCTGCAGGAAGTTGTTCTTGAGACTTGTCAAGAGGCCATACTGACGAGTGAAATATTTTGCTATGGTATCTGTTAATTCTTTACTGGAATACTCACTGCCATGCAATATTTATTTGATTAAAACTGCAGTTTGAATGTAATTGTACTTACAGAGTTCTGAAATGAAAAGCAATTGGAAAGATCAAGCTATAGAAGCTGTCTGAAAATGCTTAATAGTATTCATTCTTCCAAGAAGAAAAGGGAGTTGTCCCTAATTTTTCATCAGTGGTGAATTCTCATGTTCCACTAAGGCCCCTGCCAAAGGGGTGCTTGGTCTGTCTTGTTCACAGTGTGACTGCTCCAGAATAACAGGATTCTCTTCAGTTTGAAGATATGTTGTTCTTTCTTTATCTAGTGTTGGATTGAAAACACAGCCTGAATCCAAATGCCCTGAGCTTCTTGCTAATTACTGTGACATGTTGCTAAGAAAAACACCACTAAGCAAAAAATTAACCTCTGAAGAAATTGAAGCAAAGCTTAAAGAAGTGGTATGTTCTTGCTTTCTTCTACTTGATTAGTCTGAAGAATGAATTTGGTTGGTGTATTTCCTTATGTGGCTCAAGGCCTTGATCTTCAGAAATAGTTACGTGAAGTGCAGCAGTAGGAAGGGGAGTTTATATCATGATGTGTGTGTGTTTGTATCTTGTTAACCGTGCAGAGTTTCATATCTGTGCGTTGTCTTCACAAAATTAATATGCTAAAATACTGCTTATTTCAAACTGTAGTGTGTCATGGTAGCAAATGTTAGTATAGAAAATAATACAGGATACTTATCTGTGTTAATGTCTTCTCTGACTTAAGTTCCTGATGGCTGACAGACAAACAATTTGAAGGTGCAACATTATAAAAGATTGATAGCTGATGGCTGTGGTAGCATAGCACGACTCCTCTTAAGTCACCCTCAAGGAGCTTTTTTCTACCTCTTAGTCTACAGTGGCATTAGATGGGCACTTAAAGACTTGTCTGATGGTGCAAATAAATATATTAAAATCTTTTTTTGACAGCTTTTGGTACTTAAATATGTACAGAATAAAGATGTTTTCATGAGATACCACAAAGCTCACTTAACAAGACGCCTGATATTGGATATATCAGCTGATAGTGAAATTGAGGAGAATATGGTGGAGTGGCTCAGAGTAAGTAGCCTGTTGTCCTTCTTTACTTGATTGTTCCTGTTGCTTGTAGTATTAATTCTCACTCTTAAACTCTTTAATTCCCACTCCTTGCTTCAGCATGTTCTATTTTAAATCACAGGCCATGCAGGTCGTCTTACGCTTCCATTTTGTTACAAAACTTTGCGAAAGTAAAACAGCTGAGCTCTTTTCTAGGAGAGATGTTGATCCTAGTAGTGATAATTAGAGTTTTTAAAATATTCCCTGTATCTGTAGGCTTCATATTTTCCCTATGCAAATGAGCAAAATGCAGTGTACTTGTTGTCTAGGCATGTAAATAATTTGAGACTGGTGGTCTAATTGTGAAATTTTATGTAAATTAGAATATTATTTGAATGCTTCATTCATTTATTCCTTAATGTATGCATACGTTCTTAAGCACATGAATTTCTTTAAAAGAATCATCATATGCCCTTAAGGGGAACTACTTGTGATACATGCAAAAAAACCCCTTTGTATCACAGTAAAGTTTGTTATAATGAAGTGATGCTGTCTGCGTTCTTTACTGCTCTTCTCTCTTTTTTGAGTTTATTATTATTATTCTTAGTTGTCTGTGTCATAGTTTAGTGTTCTATTTGTTTATACAGGAAGTAGGTATGCCAGCAGACTATGTAAACAAGTTGGCTAGAATGTTCCAGGATATCAAAGTATCTGAAGACTTGAACCAGGCCTTCAAAGAAATGCACAAAAATAATAAACTTGCTTTACCAGGTATTGTTTTCATATGATTTGGTGGTTTTAATTTCTGGCACTGCTAAAAAAAATCTGTTGAGCTTTGAGTTAAAAATTACGTCATTACATCAAAAATTACGTTGAACATGGTCTTCAGGGCACTGCTACTGCTAGATCGCAATGCCTGTGCTCTTGGTGGACTTTGCTTTTCTTACAGTTGGCACTTGAGCTATATCATTCTGGAAGTTACTGAGTACATCTTCTAGGTATAGACTCCCTAACTGTAGCTAAATTCCAGGTAGGGCTTGAATCCATCTCCAACCAGGTGAATGCTTTAACTATCCCCTTCTTTTATGCCCTGATCATGAGTGCTTTATGCTGTGCTAGTCCTTTATCTGCCAGTAGGAGAGACTGATACACACTGTTAAGAGTTCAAATTGCATTTCTGAGATTAAGTTTCACTGATGAGAAAGGCTAGAGAACATCCAGCTTTGGGTCTGCCGCTGCTGAAACCCCTTGAGTGGTGCTTACCAATATCAGCTGTAAAGCTGCGTCACTGCTTAAGGAACTCTGCAGAGGGAAGACAGAAAAGCAAAGGTTTTAGTCAATATTGCTGGCAGAAAGCCAGTGGTCCATAGAGTACGTTACTGTTATATAGCTAGGCACCTTGCTAGTTTCTGAAAATTCAGTCCTTCGCAATTATATTTAGAATAGGAGGAAAATGCATTCTGTTTGTCTGTCTGTTATACCCGCAGTTTCGTATAATCCAGTATTGTCTTACAGCTGACTCCGTGAATATTAAAATTTTAAATGCTGGTGCCTGGTCCCGTAGTTCTGAAAAAGTATTTGTCTCACTACCCACGGAATTAGAAGATCTCATCCCAGAAGTTGAAGAATTTTATAAAAAGAATCACAGTGGTAGAAAACTGCACTGGCACCACCTCATGTCCAATGGAATTGTAAGTGTCTAGTTTTCGGTGCTTCTGTCTCGATGACAGTATGTTTTGTGTGTTTATAGTCACTAGAAAGCTCGTTATCCCAAAAGCCTTTCAAGCAAAATTGTCATTCTGTTCACAGATAACATTTAAGAATGAGGTTGGCCAGTACGACTTGGAGGTAACAACATTTCAGCTGGCTGTGCTGTTTGCATGGAACCAAAGACCCAGAGAGAAGATCAGCTTTGAAAATCTTAAACTGGCAACTGAACTCCCTGATGCAGAACTTAGGAGGACTTTATGGGTATTTTGCTTTCTCTTGAAACAGATTTCTTCCTCATTTTTTTTGTACTCTGAAGTACGGAATTAGTGTTTTTAAAGTGCTGTCAGATAATACTTCAAAACTGAAGTGTGAACACCTTTTTTCTTAATTAATCTGTTGTAATGCTGGCTCCTTGTACTACTGTTGAGCACACTCAGCTTTTACATTAACACGTTCTCTATGCTCAGAATTACGGAACGTGAGCTTTTGGAAACAGCAAGATTTTTCTGACCATATACTGCCTAAAGCACACAGTTCTGATCATGGTTTGTGGAGTGGGACTGGTCTAATTCTAGGAACTCTTGAAAAACGTGTGCTGCTTAAAAATAATGCAGCGTTTTTTAATGCTCTACCAGTCTTAATAATTTAGCTCACAACAGAAAAGAGAAATCATGTGCATCAGACAACACCACACGCTACTTCTGTAGCTGTGAGTTTGTGCGTTTTTTCTTTTTATTATTTTATTTACGGTAACTGGTTTCAGAAAGAGATTTGGTAAGCTGTATCCCAGCCCTGATTTTACTAGTGACTTTGTGTTGCCCTCTGGCACCTTCGAACAAGGCTATGTGGTTCCTCCACTACACTCTGCACAGCAGTGAACTATGTTCTTAAATAGTACTTGTTTCCATTTAGAAAGTCTGGTGTTTTATTTTCATTCTTTTTCCCCCCTTTTTCTCTGTAGTCTCTTGTAGCATTTCCAAAGCTGAAACGTCAGGTTTTATTGTATGAACCTCAAGTCAATTCACCCAAAGACTTTACAGAAGGAACCCTCTTCTCGGTGAACCAGGAGTTCAGTTTAATGTAAGATGATGTTTGAAAATGAAAATAACAATGTGCTTTTTTATAGTTAAAGGAATTCACTTTAACCTTCATCCTTGGAAGTTCTCAAGATTCAGCTAGACGCAGGCTTTGCTGTCCTATATTCACTTCACTTACAGTGATAGTCATGCTTCAGATAGGTGGTTGAACCAGATGACCTCCAGCGGCCCCTTCAGACAAGTGTTTGTAGTTCTGATTTCTGTCCAGTTAAGTTTTTCAAATGCCTAGGGATGAGGTGCAAAATTGGAGGCTCTGCCATCTTCCTGTTACTAATGAGCCCGTGAGGTTTTATATAGGAGAATGCCAAATCTGCTGCTGCTAGGGCTTAGTTCCTTGCCCAGGGCCATGGTGCTTCGTTTGTTCCTGTCATCAGGATCACAAGCTTTGGGAAATGATGCAAGCACATAACAGAAGAGACAGGCTGCACAGAAGTTTTGGGGGTGACCACTGGAGAATGCCGTCAGCTTTTTGCTATGTTTGCTATGATGTCTGTTTTTTTTCCCTCTATTTTTTTACGCTATACAGACAGTTCTTGTGCTGAAAAAATGAACTAGTCCCATTTCCTGAACTTGGTTGTAAAAACTGCTTTGAAGAACCCTAGTTTTATGTAACTAAACTGAAATATATTTCTCTAGAGATCTATTCTTTAAAATAGTGCTGGTAACTTTTCAGTTTTGGATGCAGTCAGTTTCAGCTGACGAATTCTTTTGTAACACTAGTATATTGGTGGTGGGTTTTTTTGTGTGGAGGAATTGGCATTGAATTTGGATTTGTCAGCCGGCTATCCCAGTCCTGCCATGCTTCTAGTCTATGTATGACTGATACGTGATGGTTCTCCTTGCTGCTGTAATTTAAATTTAATAGGAATTCCTTAATTGAAAATGTATTTTTGCCTTATTTTTATACAATACAACTTTTTCAGAAAAAACGCTAAAGTTCAGAAAAGGGGCAAGATAAATTTGATTGGTCGATTGCAACTAACTACAGAGAGAATGCGAGAGGAGGAAAATGAAGGAATAGTCCAGCTAAGAATATTACGAACCCAGGTAAGTGTGTGTCAGAGGAGTGCCACGTTACCCCGGTTCTTTTGTTGCTTTATCACAGCCACCTATTGCTGATGTAGGAAATGAATCCCACTTGTGCTTCTACTGTATGGCTCTGATACTTTGTGAAGAACTCACTCTGTGTGCTTGTGTACTTGTCGTCACCGCCCTTCTGTTTTACTGTAGCAGGTGATCATTTTTGAAGAGGACCAAATGGCTCTTAAGCAAGTGATGAAAGCACAGCTGTAGTGGTGGGTAAAGCTGACTTAGCAGAGCCACCAGCTTGAGCAGTATATTCGGATGGCTTTGACTTCTCTGTGTGAAGAGAGTAGAATGATTTCAGACATTGGATCATACTTAAGTGGCAGCAATGTGGCTTTTTCAGAGACCTCTTTAGAGGGAAAGTTTGTAATTAAATCTTAGCTGTACAGCCTGCATTGTGGTTTGTAGTCCTTTCTCAGGCAGGTATCCTGCCCAGCCTTCTGAGCTGGCAGTTCTCAACAACTGCTTTTTAGGCGTCAGAACGTTACTTGCCGTGGAGCCTCAGAATCACGTTTTACCTCCAAATTGCAGCTTTTTTCTTATCAGTCAGATTAAACTCCGGGACAGCCAAACTGTCAACTGTATCACCTCACTTAACACCCTGACCATTCTTTTAGCCAAAGGGTTAATGCTTGCATGTGCTTTCCAAATGAGAACACCTTGTAAGTGCTACTCTGACACTAAGCTTGTATTTCACAAGGTATGTCTCAGATCACCCTGGAAATGGTGACTTCTGCTCAGAGAATGGGCGGGTGAACAAATGTCAGGTTTTAGTGACTAACTCACACTCTAGATATAAAATTCTGCAGATTCACCGTTGACACAAGTTGTATTTCTTGTGCATCTTGCCCGTGTTTCATTTTGTTGCTTTATCACCTTCTTTGTGAAGACAGTTCAGTATCTACTTAGGCTAAGGAATTGTGGCTTACACTTAGTACCTGATTACTGGCAAATTCAAAGCCATTTACCTCATGGATTTATAACTTCACGCATGCTTTGAACATATCCTACACTCACCTTTTGTACACGGTTTCCTTTGGTTTGAGTTCTATCAAGTTCTTGGCCACAGCTTGGAAGATAATGAACTCCATGGTTTGACCTTGCAAGTAAAAAGTGTTCTTATTGTATTGTTTGTTTTCTTCTTCAGCATTCTTGATTTTAGTTTACTTTCTTCGTTGTTGTAAGCCTAGGGGAATAGATACTCCCAGGAGATCTTTATACTGTTTTATTCTGAAGTTTAATCGCGATAGACAACACGGGCAACTGGCTGTAATTCACCAAGGTGAAATGCTGTATTCAGAGTGTGTCTTTTTTCAAGTGGGTTAAAGTTTGGCCCTCACTTCAGAAATACGTAAGCAAGAGCAGATGTTGGCCCTGCCTCATTTTAATTGAGGTGTGTCTTAAGTGCAGTATTTACGATGGCAAAATAATTCTTAAATTTGATTTTTGAGGAAGGACATACGTTTCCGTGCTGCCTTGCCGTACCAGGAGTCCCCTGTTAACGTTGTGTCCGCTTTGTCATTTGCACCAGATGTTTCAGAATGCTTTTTCTCTCGTTCCCCACCAGGAGGCTATCATCCAAATAATGAAAATGCGGAAGAAAATTACTAATGCCCAGCTTCAGACTGAACTGGTAGAAATATTGAAAAACATGTTCTTACCGCAAAAGAAAATGATAAAAGAGCAAATTGAATGGCTTATAGAGCACAAATATATCAGAAGAGATGAGTCGGATATCAACACCTTCATATACATGGCATAACGTGAGGACTCTGTGAGATGCTGAAAACAGAAATGGAAGGGTGCTGGGACAGACAGCCGCAACAGTCTGTGCTGCAGAGGGACCTGTTTTGACTTTCATTACATATTGAAATCCCTGCCTTACCTTAAAGAGGACTCTATTTTGCCAATCTCATTCAGTTAGCATGATGGCATTCCCTTCATGTTGCACACTTTTAACAGCATGCTGTTTTGTGGGAAACTTGCATTCATGAAGAGCCCATTGTGAACTTTTAAAAGTAGATTTTGACTTACACCCACCAGGAAGAGTACAGGTTTGGGTTTTTAGATGACCAGTACTTGCACAAGGAAAAAATATTCAAATATTCATGCACTGAGGAACTGCTACTAGTTTTGTTTTGGTTTTTGTTGTTGTTGTTTTTTTTTTTAATGCGATTAGAACTAGAAGTAGCACTTTCACTTTTGTGTTTTGGATCAACAGAGTAATGTACTGTCCACCTTTGATCCTTTTTGTAATAACATTTGAGAGACACATGCCTCACAAACTGATATATATTTGTTATCATTAAAATCTGTTGGCTAGAGCAGTGCTTCAATCTAGTAACTGGATTTTAATATTTGACACATAAGTGACATAAAAATGATTTCAACTCATGGGTGATATTTTTCTTTTAAGAGATCATTGTTTTTAAATTTTTTTCTGTAACGAGTGGATATACATTGTTCCTTTATTTGGACAGACGATTTAGTACAATCCTTTTTGAGAAGGCAAAGCTTTCTTGAATGATATTCCACTATAAAAACAGTTTCCATCAATGGGTCTGTTTTAGTGAACAGAAATATTAAGTGTATTTCCTTGTACATTTAATATTTGTATTCCGGATATTTAAGTATGACGTATATCTGAACGCATTAAAGAGTAATTGATGCACAAATTCCCAGAAAGAAGATAACACTCAAAGATCTCTGTATTAATTCCTCACTGGTAACTCTCTCTCTATGTGTGGATGTAAGCTTAATCACACGTTGACTGTTTTGTTCCTCGAAAGACAACGTCTTTATAGGAAAAACAAATGCTCTGCTTTTTATTTTGACACTGTCAGAATGGGAAATACAGTTCAAACAAAAATGGTAAAAAGCTTAGGAAAAATACCTTGTGTGATGGACGCAGAGAGAGTGCCAAGGACGCACCAGGAATTTCAGTTTCTTAATGTTACCTCTTCTGTTTTCAATCATCTTAAGTAGCTGTTTGGCAATGCTCGCCTCTCTGCTACTCTGAAATGTCCCTGCACGTCCCAGGCTGTAACACGAGTCACTGGAGCAGAGTGCCTGTCTTGGGACAAAAGGTAAGTTGAGCCTTACTCAGTTCTGTATGAATATTCGTATATAAATTGCAAGAGTGCATTTTTTTAATTGACCAGTTCAAGTACAATATCTAAAGGTCTTGTCTTCTCAAATGATTGAAAGAGGGTAGAGAGGATAGGATTGACTTTAGTCAGAAAGGAAAACCTTCCATTGCGAGGAGGAGTTTATTTTACGTGCTTGCTGTAATGGATGAAATAAGAGTGGTTTAAAAACAAACTCACTACGAGAACGGCTGTCTGCCCCCTTGAACAGGCTGCTTGGTCTGCTCATTAATATAAATGGCATCGTGACCGCCTGCATATAGTGTGTGCTTGGTTGTCTGTTTGACTAAGAAATTTGCAGCACCGGAGGTTTCATGAACAAGAAGAGATGGAGAGACGGTGAGACCTGGCAAATCAGCATTTCCAAATTACAAAAATCCCGCAGCTTAAGCTAGATGCTTTTACTGGTTAAAAAGAGTAGATGCTGTTCAAAAATATCCTGTCCTTTTTGTTCTCCCACGGTGTTGCTGTTC
Source organism: Numida meleagris (assembly GCF_002078875.1). Lineage (NCBI taxonomy): Eukaryota > Metazoa > Chordata > Aves > Galliformes > Numididae > Numida > Numida meleagris. The sequence goes on along the minus strand of NC_034409.1, from coordinate 178,291,466 downwards.
AGAACCGAAAGCAAGTGGTGCTCTGTGTAGTCAGCCACTAAAACTATTCAGACGTTAGGAAACAAGATTCTAATAGAACGGGAGTTTGAGTATTTGAAAGGCAAATTACAAGTAATAAATGCTCACTTGAGATAGCTGGGAGAAACTGACAACCCAGAGCTCTAAAACGTAACCGTCTGAGCACACCTCCAACGTGAGGAATTGCAGCCCTTAGCCACAGAGGAGCGCACAGACGGGCGCTGCCGGGCGGGTGGAGCCGGTTCTGAAGCCGCTGGCTTAGGCTGAGAGAAGCCTGAGCGCGGCTCATGTGCAGTTGTTCAGGAAGTCGGAGTGCATGCAGAAAGCAGCAGGTTGCTGGAAGCTAACGAGCTGTATTTTCCCTCAACTGATAAATATGAAATAGTATAACCTCAGAGTTACCTACGTTCTTCTCAACACCTGGGATGCAGAAATACAATTGGTAATGTGCCTACGACACGGTCATTTTTCTTTAAATATATGCTGAAAATGGATGTTGGTTTTTTATTAAATCTGAGAATCACACCAGCAAATTTGTTAAAGATGCGGAATCATGTTTAGCATCCTTCATCAGGTCACCTTCACCAGTATGCACTTAAAACTCCTATCAGCTGGGGCACGGGAGGTAGCTGGGGTCGATGTTCTTTTGGGGACGGCAGAGTTCAGCTCTGAACGAAAACGAACTGTTCTTCACTTGCAATATGGCAACAACGCACTTTTAAGGCTACAGTTTTTAGCTACGAATTCACATGTCCAAAGACCTTGCCTAAAAGAGGTGCTGCGTCTGAGAAGCATGTTGCCACACACTGCCACGGTGAACGGCTGTGGGAAAAACCTGTCGTAGACGAGGGGGGGAATCGCTCTTAATGGGTTTAATTAAGGAATACTGTTAAAACTTTCTCTGTCCCGACAACGTGATGAGGATCTCGGTTTCAATTCTGAAGTCTTCCATTTTCCTCTGTCCGCGGTTGGTGTTCCTAGCTTCTATTTTTGTTCATCTTTCATTCGTTCGTTAGGACTGTAACGCAATTACGTTTCCAAAAGGAAATGCGACTTTGTTGTTTTCACCTTTATAAACTTAACCTAAATGTTTTGAATGTTCACACGTTGCATTTATTTGCATTGGGATGCCATTGTCCTGTAAAGTGCAAATTTTAAAAATACAATTGGCAAAAAGATTTGATAGTTTTACAGGAAGATTTGCTATCTTGAACTCAAGCTGTTTTCTATTTTCACCGAAATGACTGGGATGCTACCTTTGTAATTCTTTGAGGTCAGATTTGTGAACTAAACAATACACGGAAGCTTTCCTGTCATATACACTATATGTAGTCTGGAGTGTTGAGCAAACCTGAGTTCCTGAGTTGTAATATCTATCTGCGTATGGTATTTACAATTTTGAATGTGTGCCACTACCGAGTTAATAACGCTGTACAATTTGGAATGGTGGTAGTTTCTGTATGGCAGTCCAGCTGAACTATTTTGATGTACTGCTTAATTTTTGAATTTTATTTTTTAAGTTGTATAATTTATTTTCTTGCAAAATAAAAATGTAATATAAAAGACTATGCATTTGAGCAAGGTATTTTGGTCTCTTTCTCCCGCTAAGTTTGTAAGCTGAGTTCAGGCGCTGCTCCTGAAAAAAACCATGATATGGAACTGGCCCGATTCCAAGTCCCGAAGTTTGTTTCGATCAGCGCAAGTTTGGGAAAAACAAAAACCAAAAAAGCTGGTGGGGTGAGGGAGGAAAGATGGACAAAGACTCACGGCTCCTTTCTGATCGGGCTGTCAGGTACTTAAGTCTCTGCGATGACTGGAAATGCCTGTCCCTGAACATTGCCGGTGCCATCACCACGCTGCTGGGTCCAGCTGGCGCCTTGTTCTGCACGAGGCACGGTGTGGGAGCGGCTGGCTGCCCAGAGCCGTGCTTCTGCTGCCATGGCTTCTCTGGTTGTCCTTCGATTTTAATGGGAACTTTATTTGTACTTCTCAACTCCTTTTTTCTTTAAGTGCGCCAGTGAAACCCAATGTTTTGTGCTTTCTGGTACATGCAAAGGTTACATTATTTGTATGGAATAAATAGTATTCTTGAATGGCCCTTCAGTGCATGTGGCAATTATCAACCTGGCAGTTCCTATAGGTAGAGCTTTCACTATGACTTCAAGTGGTCACAGCTTAGGCAGGATCGGTGGCCTGAACGTGGAACGCTTCGAACTTTCTTCATTCTTCTGATAAGCTTAGAACTTGGCTTTATCTTAATCTTTGCATAACACGTCAAGATCTTTGAGCAATGCACAGGCAGGGTGCCTGCTTATCATGTCAGTTGTTCTAGTGATGGAGATCTGCTAGGTGACGAGAGCTGGATACTGTGCACCAAGCCCCACGTGCGCTCTGGGCCGTGGGCAGGAGGGGAATGGTCAGGAGCACGTGTTCTGCTGCTTCCATCTGCTCAGCTGTGGTGTGGGTACAGGCAGCCACGTCCAGGGAGCACACTGTGCTCATTTTCAATAGAATGAAGGACTGAAAACTGAAAATTACCAGCATTGAAATTAGTACATTATAGATGTTGTTGGTGTGAAGAGATGGTAAAAGAATTAAAGGAGGGAATGTGCTGTGTTTTTTTCTGTGTACTTCTATTTTGAAGACCATGGTTTCTCATCACTGTACAGCTCGGGATTTGCTGTCTATTGCTGTCTACTACTGAAGACGTTCAGGGAAGTGGCACACCTCCTGCAGGTTCAGTAGCAGGGAGCTGCAGGAACGTGGATCAAGTGAGGTAAGCGAGCAGGACTCACTGCACCTAGCAGGCACGCTGGATGTCTCCAAGTCCCCTGGCCCAGGTGCCATCCAGCTGTCACTTCTGGGGGAACTGGGGTGAAACAGCTTCTGCCCGGGCTGCATCGCCCATCACTGCAGCCAGTTTTGGTGCCAGAGCTCTTAGTGAACTTGCGGGCATGGAAAGCAAATTGCCATGGAAGTGGGGAAACTAGGGCTATGGCTTGGAGAATTCAACCATGGTTGTTTACAAAAGGAGAAAGGCAGAGTTGGGCAGAACTCTTTTTGAAGCCCTGCAGCATCAGCACTGGGGAGTACTTAATAAAAATTAGCAGACTGGTTTAAAATGCTGAAATGTGGGTTGTCTCCAGGGGTAGCTGGAGATGCAGCTCACACGTTAGATAAAATCATGTCCAACAGATCCATAGATGGATACTGAAGTCAAGGACATACTCTCTGCCATTACTAAACAGTGAAGATTCGTGGTCAGGAACACCAGGGCGAGTGCTGTGGCTCTTCTGCACTGGCCACATAGGTGCTGTTCTGTGCAGTCCCTGTTGAACCCTCTCTTCTAGAATTCTCCTAAATAGAAATTATCCAGAAAATCTTAAAGCTCTCCTAGAAGAAAAGGGCTAAAGAAGAAAGGAGGAAAAAAAAATAATTGGCTGACTAAAGGAAGCAACAGGTGCAGGGGAGGAAGAAGACGATGTGTGAGTATCAGGACCAAGGCCATAAAATCCTGGAGAGCACCCAGCAGAGCATCCTGGCCAATGCCCGCTGTCCCCTGCCAGTATCCCTGCGGCCGCTGACATCCCGCAGGCAGAAGGCTTTCCTCACTCCCCACGATGTGAGCGCCCACTGGGCTGGGCCAGGAGGCAGCTGGCAAGGACGTGGTCCTGCAACTCGGCATGGGGTCAGGGCAGGGAGCCTGTATGTAAACTTACTGTTTATTTACCCCTCTGCTTCCCAGGGGAAAGTGCAGCCTAAGCCGCCAGGAGAGATGCTGCTCCCTGCTGCATCCCCAGGCACGTGGCAGGCACATGGCATGTGGGGGAGCGCTGACTTGGATGGGTTTTTGGTTTGACCCACAGAAAGTTCTTCCTGTGTTTTTTGATGTTAAGAGCTTTGTATTTTGAAATGCATGCTCTGGGAAGGAGAGGTTTCTTTTTTCTTTATGTGGCTTCTCTATGTGCTAGAGTTCTGCAGCTGGAGACTCACTTTTGACATAAAGTTACTTCAGAAACACCTGTGCTGCCCTGGCTGTACGTGTGTGTGTGTGACTGTACAGCTTGGGGTTCTCAGCATCCTAAGGGACGTGAGATTATCTGCACCCTCCTTTTTTTCTTGTGCAAGTGCCAATAATGGTATTTTAATCAATACATCTGGGAGTCCAAGCGCTTTTCTAGGTGAGGCAACATCAATGCTGGCCCCAGTGCATTACATTTAGCACAGCTGGCAGAATCCCAGTGGGCTCTGGCACGGGGGGAACGAGGAACAGACCGAGTGCCTCTCCTGAGGATTTCCTTGTGGAAATTCCACTCGTTGTGGGAATGGTTCCAGTGTGCAGTCACGGTGCTACTTCAAGGATACCTGCACAGGCACATGATCTCTATGGGTGCAAAGCCAGATCCCCCCAAAACCAGTGCCTTATAGGTAACAAATGATTAGAATTGTTTCATTAGCAGAAGATCCTGTAGGAGCTCTAAGGACCAAAGTGCTGGGCAATCTCTCCACAGCTGGGGTTTATGTGGGCTGCTCCCTGGCTGGAGGTATTGTGCAGCTACACAGCTCAGGGCTCCCAGCCTCTGAACGGATCTAACACATCTGTGCCCTATCACAGAATCACAGGGACTGGAGATCACCGAGTCCAGCCCCGGATAAAGCAGGTTCCAACAGCGGGTTACGCAGGAAAGCATCCAGGTGGGTTTTGCATTTCTCCATAGAAGGAGACTCCACAGCCTCTCTGGGCAGCCTGTTCCAGCGCTCTGTCACGCTCACAGAAGCTCTTCCTCGTTTTTTATGTTTTCCTCCTGTTTTCCTGTGTTCCAGTTTGTGCCCATTGTCCCTTGTCCTGTTGCTGGGCGCCAATGAAGAGAGCCTGGTCCCATCCACCTGGCTCCTGTCCTGCAGATATTGATAAGCATTGGTAAGATCCGTTCTCAGTCTCCTCCAGGCTGAACAGCCCCAGGTCTCTCAGTCTTTCCTCATAAGGGCGATGCTCCAGGCCCCAGTCATCTCTTCCCTTCCACTGGATTCCCTCTGGAAGTTCCCTGTCCGCCCAGCTGAGGAGCCTGCACTGGACACAGTACTCCAAACATTAGTCGGCTGTCTTTCTTGTACGGTGCTCACGTATACCTTCAGGTTAAAATCTTCACTTCTTCCTGAGTCGATGTTTGTCAGTTCCGGCGCTCTCCCTGGTGCAGGCTGCCTGGTCTCCTGCTGCCAGCGAAGCAAAGCAGCAGACGCCTACGCTCGTCCCAACCGGCTCTCACCTCCTGTACAGAAGCTTTCGGACATCTAGAAACTGAGATACGTCTATCGGGGGCTACGAGGGGCGGTACCAAGGGCCTGCAGCGCAACGCCCGCCGCCCCCGCACGGCCCATCCCGGCCTCGGAGCGAGGGCAGGGCGGGCGGGCGGTGCGTGACAGCGCGGGCCGTGTTCGAGCTCAGCCAATAGCAGGGTCGGAACTAGTCCCGCCTTCAGCCCTTCGACCAATGGGGGGAGGGGAGGGGACGGCGCGCGGCCGCCTATAGGCTGCGGGCGGGGCGGCGGTGAAGGTGACGGCGGGCGGCAGGATGGCGGCGGTGGCGATGCTGGGCCGGTGGCGCGCGGCGGCCGGGGTGCCGCGGGTAAGGCGGGGCGGGCGGCGCCGCGGGGCGTGAGGGGGGATCGTTCCTCGTCCCGTCCCTTCGCACGCCCGGCCCGGTGCGGGGCTGCGGAGGCTCGGCCAAGGTCACGGTGCCGGGCGGGCTCCGCGCGGGCCCCTGCACGGGGTGGGGCAGCGGCCGCGCCGCGTGTGCGCTCGGAGCTCGTCGGGCTGCGCTGCCGCGGGGCGCCGTACCGACGGGTGTTGCGTTGCGTTGCGTTGCGTTGCGTTGCGTTGCGTTGCGCTCCGTTCCGTCAGCGCCGGGCGCGGTGCCGTTCTCGGCGTTCTTGTGGCGGCGCGGGCCGTCACCGCTTTTAGCCGGGACTTGCTCGGCTTCGTCCGGTGCTGCGCAGAGGTCTCAGATGCGCGGAGGTGTTAAGTAAACGGCTCCTTGTCCTTGTTTTTCATCATGGTGCTGGCTTCGTTGCTGCGAAGTTCTGAGGATGTTCTTATTTTGCAGGCTCTGAAGTATGCGAGCCGTGGCTATGCGTCGCAGCGCACTTTAAATGTAAGTGTAACGTTCCATCGAACTGCAGGAAGTCTCTGGTGCGTCTGTTTGTTAAGGTTTTGGCTGCCTTCCATTTACACTGGTGCAGCTGGAGGTATTTGCTGGTTCCTCTCAATGGCTGTCCTGCCCAGTCTGGCTGTCCGGGGCAGACACAGCTCTAAAAGGTGCGTCTGTCTTTCTGCTGCCAGGCCCCTGCGCTGCTCTGACAGGGCTAGCAGGTAGGCATGGCGATGTAACGTTTAAGCCGAGAGGCAAAATAATACTACATCTGTTTTGAGGAACTGCCAAGTATGAAGTCAAATGTCATACCAGTTCTTACACTACAGCTTACACATCTTTAATCTGATGGAGTTCTGGCAAAGCCTGGTAAGATGCTTGGCCTTCCGAGGCGTGAGGTACTAGCTCACAGAATCACACGGGTTGGAAGGGACCTCCAGAGATCATCGAGTCCAACCCCCCTGCAGAGCAGGCTCCCTGCAGCAGGCTGCACAGGTAGGCGTCCAGGCGGGGCTTGAACGTCTCCAGAGAAGGAGACTCCACCACCTCCCTGGGCAGCCTGTTCCAGTGCTCCGTCACCCTCACTGTGAAGAAGTTCCTTTGCATAGTGGTGCAGAACTTCCTATGCTCCAGTTTATGGCCATTTCCCCTTGTCCTGTCCGCACAGACTGCTGAAAAGAGGTTGGCCATGTCCTTTTGACTCCCACACTCAAGATATTTATAAAGATTAGTAAGATCGCTAACTAACTCACTAAGTGTTGAGTAAATGTTCATTAAATTGTAGTGATGATGCTTTCCATGATATACAGATGGTATCAGTACAACAATATTTAAGTCCCTGATATTTAGCGTGATGCCTTCTTACATCAGTGGGATTGAATCGAAGACTTGGTCAAAGGGAGATTTCTCAAGCAAGGTCATCTAGAGCACGTTTCTCAGGATGCTTTCTAGATGGCTTCTGTGGATCTCTAAGGAGGAGACTTTACAACCTCTGAGCAACCTGTGCCAGTATAGAAGTGCTTCCTGATGTTCAGAGGGAACCTCTTGTGTTCCAGTTTGTGTCCATTGCCTCTTGTCCTGGCACTGAACACCACTGAAAAAAACCTGACTCTGTCCTCTTTATACCCTCCCTTCAGATACTTGTGCTCATTGTGATACCCCTGATCTACCAGACTGAGCAGTGCTGGATGTTCCAATCCCTTAATCACTTCTGTGGCCCTTCACTGCTCTCTTTCCATGTCTCTCTTATACTGGGAGACTGAGAACTGGACCTGGCATTTGTCGTGTGGCCTCATCAGCGTCAAGCAGAGGCCAGTTACTAATTTCCAACTGGACTTTGTGCCACTGATCACTGCTTTCTGGTCCCAGCCTTTTAGCCTTTATGGACCTGACTGAATGCCCATCCAGCTCATACATCACCAGCTTCTCTATGAGGACCTTAAGGGGGAAGGTGTCAAATGCCTTACTGAAGTTCAGGCGGGCAATATCCACTGCTCCCACCGTATCCATCAAGCTAGTGATTTCATCACAAAGTTTTATCATGTTGGTTAAGTGTGACTTACCCTTGGTGAACCTATGCTGCCTGGTAATATTTTTTGTCGTTTATGAGTCTGGAAATGGTTACCAGAATGAGCTGTGCCATCACCTTCCCGGGTGGTAGGAGCTGGGATTCCCAAAGGGCAGCCTTGCTGGTGAAGGCTGAGGTAAAGCAGGCATTCAGTAGCTTGGCTTTTTCCAGCTTGGGCCCCTCTTCCCTCCAGGCCCTGGGATTCTTTTAGGCTTCACCCATCCCAAGGCAGAGCTCTGTGCATTCCAGCTGTTACCTCCTCTAAAGAGCAGCTCCACCTCTTTGTCTTTCCAGCCTGTCCTTCCTAGGGAGCCTGTATCACTGCAGTCCTCGGAGCCGTCCCATCACACTCTGTCATCCCGACAAGGTCATAGCCCCACAACTGTGCACAGGTCCCAAATTCCTTGTCTTTGTTCTTCATGCTGCATGCATTAATGAAGATAATTTTGGTGCACTGAGCTGCTTACAGAATAAAAGGGGAGCTGTGACATGAATGAAAGAGTGAAAGGATAAACTTAAAAAAAATATTGGGGTATGAGTACATGTTTAAAGTAAGTAAAAGTGACTTTTACTCCATGCTTGTCCTCTTAGGAAGTGGTGATAGCAAGCGCTGCAAGGACGCCCATTGGATCTTTCCAAGGCTCTCTTTCTTCATTGCCAGCTACTAAACTGGGTTCCATTGCAATTAAAGGAGCAATTGACAGAGCAGGTACATGTAAATATGTTTGCATGAAGAAACCTCATACAGCTCTGAACAATATCAGTCTGTCTTTTGGTTTGAAGTTGCTTGGTAGAACAGGCTTTTTTGTTGGTGTTCCTCCCCCATAGCACTTTTAAGACTTTAATCCGTAAATGGTCTTTAAGTAAACTTGCCTGTTGGACTCTGCTTCCATCTGTAAACGCTGCTTCTAAGAGCAGAATATTTCTTAGGAATATCTGTGGTGTTCCAAATGGCATAGAACATGCTGATTGCTTGTCTGGGGTGTAGTTTTATGACACACCTAAGCTGATATGAAGGCTGCTTGTTGCTGAAACTGAGGGTCCTTCCTTTCCCTGCCCATTTTACATGGTACTCATACTTGTCTTACACCCTTGTGACCCTATCCATAGCTTTAAATCAGCCAAAAAGTCATTTTGGAGGAGAGGAGGGTTCATTTTCTTTGGCTTCTTGAAACAGCATATTACAATAAGTTGAGCAGCAGGGCTGTTGCACGGGCAGCAGAGGGAGAGCACGCCTCTTCTGTCTGGGGGCAGCTGGCCGCTTGCTGCACTGAACAAACAGAGCTGTTCCTTTGGACATCGTTGTCACAGGTAGAAAGCTCTGTGCATTCAACCATCCACAGCAGTTTTGTTGATCAGGTGGCTAGTGAGACTTGGAAATGTTTGCTTTAGTTAGCTTGTTCTGAGAGATGGTGAGGGAACTGTGATGCGAGGTCCCCAGCTCAGCATGTCCCATGAATATGAGGCTAGCGATCTGGAATGCTTTTAGCACACGGGTTGGACACGGCACATTTTGTCTCTTTTCTATAGGAAACTGTAAGGGGAAGGTTCATAACAGGTACTTACATTTTCTGTGCAAAGAATCCAAAATCAAACTAGTTTTGTTTTCTAGGTATCCCTGCAGAAGAAGTGAAAGAAGCGTACATGGGCAATGTCTTGCAGGCTGGACAAGGACAAGCTCCGGCAAGGCAAGCGGTGCTGGGTGCAGGTATGCGTTGTCTCAGTTGTGAGTTTAAAGGCGGCCTTCTCTTCTCGTGGACAGCTGCTCATGCAGCTGAAGCTGATTGAGCTGGGAGTTAAAGCAGGGAGGTGCCCTGCCTTGCTGCAGGACAGGCTGCACACTTGTTCCCGTGGCTCGCTCTGCGTTGTAGTGGTGTAAGCGGCCCTCGTGGCGCGTGCTCAGGAATCAGTTGTCTCATGCACAGTGGGTGTTATTGCCTACAAAGTTTGCAGAACCCAGGGAGCTGAAACCTTCAAGAGCACTTCATGCTCATGTCAGATGTTCTAAATGATCTTCTGTCTGATTCTTCACTTGCTTCCCATCTTATCACTTGAGTCTGTTGTCTGTGTGGGAGAAGCAACAGCATTCTCCAAGAAGGAGAGTAGTGAGGGGTAAGGGTGGGTGAACTGCCCGAGCTGGACACTCTGGGCTTAGGTAAAAATTGGTCCCTTATGAAATATTGTTGAAACACCGATATAATACTAGTTCTCTCTTTAAGTAATGCAGTTGTTTGTACAACTTCTCTGACTTAGGTCTACCCATCTCCACTGATACTACAACTGTCAACAAGGTCTGCGCTTCGGGAATGAAATCAATCATGATGGCAGCCCAGAGCCTGATGTGCGGCAGCCAGGTACGTGGGCGGCAGTGCTGCCCTAGGGAAGGGACACGCAGCTGGCCTTGTGGATCCTGTCCTGCCATGGCTCTGGTCTTGGATTTGGGACTAAGTTTTGACTGGCAATAATGAAGCTAATTAGTGAGGTTTTGTTTAGGTTCCGCAACCTTGATTTTACAGTAACTTAAATATGTTTTGGTTTTAGGCAGAAGAAAAAAAGGTATTATAGTGTGGGAATTGTCAGATTTATTTTCAGAGCTGAGCAAATAAGGTGGATTTATTTTGTATATAAATCCTCCCTACAGCCTTCTCCATAAAATTTAGGGAAATTTTCAAGCTTTCTCATTCAAAAAAAATCAAGAGTTTAGAAAAAACTTTGTGTTTGTTGAAAGAGATTTCATCTTGACTTTCACGTATTTGTAACGCTTAAATGAATTACATTCACGTGTTAAAGCAATGTTGTTTCAAAGTACACTAAAGATGTTTCAGGCTTTTCTGTTGTTTTCGAAGAGGCTGAAACTGTCTATTGTTGCTGAATTGTGTTTTCATGAAGAGCTTGATGAAGGAGAATTACTCATCTCTGTCAACTGCATTCTAAGATTCTCTGAAGTAAAGATATTGCCAGGTCAAGCTATATTTTTAGCGTACAGAATGAATGGCTCATAGGTGGGAACTGTACTTAATTATATGTATTGTTTACCCAACAACAAAAGTAAAATATTTGATTTTCTCATCCCCCATGTGAAAATACCAGTATTTTCCAGTTAGGCAACCACTTATTGCTTAGGCCTTGCTATGCAGAGAATGACACTTCACCCAGTGCCTGCTGAACTTGGCGCAAGTCTTTTCACTGGACTTTGAATCAGGTCCAGCACTTCTGTGCAAACAGCTCCTTTGGATTCAGTAACTGCCATCTGCTGAGTTCATTGGAGTGGTCGCTCGCTGGGTTTGTTTGCCGGGTGCGGCCACGTGCTCTGAAGAGAACTGCAGTTTTCAGCTCAGCCAATGACACGCACGGTGCTGCCAGGCTCAGCAGGTGCAGGCTGCCAGCCAGTAGGCTCTTAGAGCTATATGTTGTGGCTTTCTTGGCTGGGATTTGCTTGGTTTTTCCTGGCTGTAGGCTGTAGGTATTTGTGGTGCGAGTCAGTGATAGTTCCCGGAGGCTCCAGTCAGCGTACATTAAGGACTGTATAAACAGTTGTCATAGCTGCAAGTCTTTTGCCTGATGGAGCTAATTTGCCAGGGACTCCTCTTCCTCTGGTCTATCACCACCATATCTCAGCTGCCTTTCCAGTTTATTGTCTTTCTAATTTGTTTCCAGCCTCCTTGGTTTTGTTTTCTTCGTTACTACATGCTGCCATGCCTGGATTTAGTTCATAATCAGTTCTGAACCAAGCCATTCTTTTTCCGAGCCTGAATTTAAAGACCTAGTTACTACTTTTTTCATATAAAGTATCTTTTGTAGTTGTATTAACAGCAATGCTGAACTCTCCAAGAATAGTGCTGCTGTGCTTGCATTTTTCATACAATTATCCGTGTCTCAAAAATGCCATGCCATTAATGATAGCTACTCTTCACACCCCGAGGTGCAAAACCCTGAGGGTTTTGTGGGCTATAACCTGGGGACAGTAGGAGTGCTTATGGTCCTTGTAGCTTTGCTTTTTTGTTTGTTTGCTTGTTCTGCCTCAGCTTGAGAAGCAGATTCATCTATAAATGCCAACAGCGATTCAGCCTAGTTCAAGTTCAGGGATCATTCTTTGTTAATGTCCCTCATAAAAATGCTGGTGCTTTCAGGTGGTAAGCCCTCAGGGTAAGTCGTCTCTTTCCATGTGAGAGGTAACTACATTGTGTGAAGCTTCGAGGAATTCTAAACCTTGGTCTCTTGATGGGTCTCTTAGATTCTGACTGCTGCTTGTTCCATAGGGATGGGGAGCTGTTCGTGAAGAACAAACAAGAAATGTAGAGAAAAGTGAAGTGTTTAAAATAAAATTTGTAATCTGATCTTGGAGGCTTTTGAACTAGAAGCGCAAGCGACTGCCATGGCTCTTGCGGCTTTCCAACATGATGTTCCAGACAGAAGTCTGGCTGTCCTGTCAGCATGGCTTAGCCCTCTTCAGCTCTTGTCCCCGCTGTTTGCTTTTGAAATGAATGAAGAAGCCTTTTTTATTCCCTTTCCTCCAAATACGAAGTGTCCACTCTTCAACTTTTGTTAGCATCTGTTCCCAGATGAAGTCATGTAGAACACGCCGCATTATTAATAACTTCTGCTTTTGTTTGAGCAGGATGTAATGGTTGCTGGTGGAATGGAGAGCATGTCCAATGTCCCCTACACAATGAGCAGAGGATCAACACCTTACGGAGGAGTTAATCTGGAAGATCTGATCGTAAAAGATGGACTTACAGATGTTTATAACCATATCCATATGGTAAATATGCCTGCCAAGTTCTAAAGTATCAACCGTAGGCCTGATGCAGCTTTGAAGAATTTGCTTCTTATTAAACTTATTATGAATATGCTTCTTATTAAACTGCATCGTTTAGTAAGCCTAAAAATGAGTAACGTACCTATGATGGAGAGACTGGATGGAAGGCTGAAATGGGGTGGGAAATTGTGTGTTCCTTTTTCTTTCTCTTTGAAGTCTAAATAGCTTAGAGCAGGGGTTCATAAAAAACCAAGAGGATTTCTTCCACCAGCAGCTGGGTTTTGCTGTCTCAGTGGGTGAGGGCGGTCAGGTTGCACGATGCCTTTGGGGATGGCCACTTTTTCTGCTCCAGCAGATTGGCGCTTATTGCCCTCCCCCAGGGTACACATCCCATATCTTCTGTTAGGAGGTTTGAGGTAGCTGATATGCTTAGCTCATCAGCATGATAAATTTGACAAAAAAATGCAAACTGAGGGGGGGTTTAGGAAAAAAAAAACAACCTGGTATGGAGATAGTAAAGAACAAGCATCAGGAAAGAACATTTTGAAAGGATAATGACTCTTTTCGGTGCACAAATACTTCTGACCTTTACCTGTAATAATTCACAGTTGTAGGGCGTTGCTTATTGACCAGCTGGTGTTCTTGCTGCTGGTTATGAAAGCATCTCGTGAAGGATGTTTTACTGTGGTTAGCCAGTCTATTTGCTCGATTCAGCCCTCACTGCTTCTGTGTGTGCTTTATTCTTTATCAATAGAGCACACTCTACCCGGGCTGTGGCTGAAAGGCACTCACATATTTCAACTAAAATGGATTTTGATCATGAGGCTTTTTTTAATAGGGATGTAAATACTGGCTTTGCTTGTTCCTAGGCAGCGGGTGGGGGGTTCTGGGAGCTATTGGGGCAGTAGTTCAGAACCTTTTGCCTTTATTATAGCAGCTGTGGGTTGCTTGGAAAATCGTAGCAGTCTGTGAGAGAACACAGCGCAAGGCCATCGCATGCCTTAAGGAACCTTCCTCCTGCCTGTGTTCTGGCAGCACATCAAGCTGCCCGTGCTGGGAAGGCTTCAAATCCTTTCACTGTGTACGAGTGAATCTGTTTGTTTGGAGCACTGGAGGAACACAGCAGTAAGGAGTTTTCTGGTGCTTCGCTGAGTTCTCTCAGAAACGAGAGGTGCAACGAAAGCTGTTTGTGAGTAAATCTTTCAGGTTAACCAAATGAGTCTACGTGTCACCAGATACTCAGACAGCGCTGGGAATGAATTAGATTGTATAATTTTGATTCTTTCGTTCCAGTTATTAGACAAAAGTATACCTGCATTTTTTGATACATTTTTAACGTGTCAGATCCCAGTGGCTAAGTGAGCCCTATGTGTTGAGCTATCCTTGTAACCTTTAATAGACAAGCTAAGAATGGCATAAGAACACCAGGAAGATGATGTGAACCCACTGTTCTGTGGCTGAACAGCGTTCTCCAGTCCCTGGAGAAGTCAGCCTTTAAAACTTCTGCATCCAGTTCTTTAACTTAGAAAAACCCCTTGTGTGGAGCATGCCTTCGTCACAGCCGTACGGTCTGCATGCAGAGCACGTGTACTGAATGTGAAGTTGGTATTCCAAAGGCAGAAGTTTCTGGTTGGCCATGAGTGTGCGAATCAGAAACGAGCCCCAAATATCGGTCACATTCAGTTCTGAAAATCTGCTGATTTTTCAGTTACGTTTCATGTTTGCGTCTCCTGCGACACCAAATGTAACGAGTCTGTTCTTCTCCAAGGGCAACTGTGCTGAGAATACGGCAAAGAAGTTCACTATTTCCCGAGAGGAGCAAGACACTTATGCCATAGGCTCTTACACTAAGAGCAAAGCAGCGTGGGATTCAGGAATTCTCAAAAAAGAAATAGTTCCTGTCACTGTTTCAAAAAAAGGTATTCTGGAAAGGGGTGATAACATGAGCTGTGTTTCTCCTTCGAAAGCCGTAACGGGGCCTGCGCTCAGTGCAGGTTATGCTGTTCAAACATGCCTATCTCAGGAGCACGCCCACTCACACGTGTGTATGTATTTGTATCTCAGAAGAGCTACCAATTTGCTGCTGTGCAGACTTTCTGGTGAACAGCAGTCACTCACCCCTATCTGCTTATATATTTTCTTCTCTTCGGTGTTGCATACCATAGCTCCTTCAAGGGGATGAGTATGTTCTAAATTCAGGTGGAACAGCTTGATGATGTGTTTGTTTTAATATCTCTGTGAATTACCTTAAAGATATGTTCTTTGTCCCTTTCATTCGCCCATCAAGAAGTATACATGAATTTGCTGTGAATAAGTGACATTAAGGAATTTCCTTCATTTTCATTAATGCATTTTTGACACGCATAAGTAAGTTTACATTTCTTACTGAAATAAGTTGTTTAAATAAGAGAACGTTTAATCCACGTACTGTGTTGGAATGTTTGAGAAAGGACTGCACTCATAAAACTAAACCAAATCTGATTTTCAGGAAAGCCAGACACAGAAGTGACAGAAGATGAGGAATACAAACGGGTTGATTTTAGTAAAGTTCCAAAGCTGAAAGCTGTTTTCCAGAAAGAAAATGGTAAATATGGTTAAATGAATTGCTTAGTTTTTTACAAAGTGCAAGAATGCTCTGTTAGAGTGAACAGTGCTGTTCACAAGAGCTTGAACACCCAGCAGAAATCTATGACCTTTTCAACACCTGCTGAAGAAATAACAAGAAATCCACACCTGGTGTCACAATGGCATGAACTGGCCTAGAACAAGAAGAACCTGCACACCAGTGAAAACCTGGTTGGTGCATTTATGTTAAAGATTGAAACAGATGGCCTCGGTCAGCACGGGTAAAACCTCCTGTGTGCCTGCACATCGTGCTCTCTTACCTCCCTGCAGCTGTAGCTAAGGAATCTTGCCGGCCAAGTGAAAGCTGCGTTGCAGCACAAACACGGTTGCGCTGGATTTCTGCGTTAACGTGGGCAGCGCTGCTCAGGTGGAAGGCAAGGTCTAATCTGCTGGTTAGATACAGCTCATGAATACACGTGATCATACTTGTTTAATCAAACCAGTTTTTTAAAAAACAGCTGTTAGTTAACTCAGTGCAGCAGCTGTTGTCGTACGGCTGAGGCCTGACGGATACACCTGAGCCATCTCATCTTCCCTCTGGTAACACACGTTACCTTTTCTAGGAACAGTTACGGCTGCCAATGCCAGTACTTTGAATGATGGAGCAGCTGCTTTGGTTCTGATGACTACAGAGGCAGCCAAGAGACTGAAAGTTAAACCACTGGCACGGATAGTTGGTAAGATTTTTCTTTTCTCATCTCTGAATCCAGAAGTGGAAAATATTCTGACGGAGCGCTCTGCCTGGCAGCCCTGTTAGTCCTGGTAGCCCTCGTGCATGGGACAGAGAACACGTGGCTGCAGGCGTTTCCACTGCCGCTCCTCAGTACTGACTCGGAAATTCCAAGTGTCACAGCAGCAGGCTTTTGGTCACAGAGTTTTCTGTGTGGAATAATACAAAACATCTGAAAATAGTATCATGTTGTACACTTGAGGCACTGAGCTTTGCGTGTGTTATTTTCAGGGACCATTATAGCCAGAATTTTTCTCTCTGGCCTGGGTTTGCTGCTTGCATAAATGAAAATAATGTATAGTAAAAGTAAGAGGCATTTAAACAACAGCTTTTGTGATTAAAATTTTTTTTTACAGCTTTTGCAGATGCTGCTGTTGATCCCATTGACTTTCCCATTGCACCTGCACACGCTGTTCCCAAGGTAGGAATACAACAGCTTCTTTTTTTGAAAGACAACAGACTTCCCCAGCTCTGTGGCAGCCCCCACCGTACCTTCCCGTGGTCAGCACTGAAACTAAACTGCAAAGGATCAAGGCTAGAATGCAGATCTTAGAGAAGCAGACTTCATATGTGTTCTCCGGCCTTGTTTTCACTGTTGAAGTTTTCAAGCTATTATGACTAAAAGGCAAAATAAATGTGGTTATACAAGTACAGACTACCCCCAAAAGGAACTAAAGGCAACTGTATGCAGTACTGTATCAGTGTACCACAGATGGCGATGTTCTTAGTATAAACATGATGAAAATGTATTCTTGGGATAGAGCAATCTCCATTTCTTCTTTTGTGAAAACTCAAGCTTGTGCTCTAGAGCCTCCGTTTTGCTTCTTCCCTGTCTGACAAAGCGGTTCTCAAATGCGAGCTGGGATCTCTTGCTTGGCATATAGTGCAGGGGCTCACTATCTGCAGGTTGTCTTCACAGCAGACTTAATTCTTTCTGCAAGGTACTTTAGCTTCCTAGTTTTCTCACAGCAATAACCATTTTTATTACTGCTTCTAGATTCTAAGTGAGACAGGCCTGAAAAAAGAAGATATTGCAATGTGGGAAATCAATGAAGCCTTCAGTGTTGTGGTGCTGGCCAATATTAAAATGCTGGGTATTGATCCCCAGAAAGTGAATATTAACGGCGGCGCTGTCTCTCTTGGGCATCCAATAGGGTATGTAAACCAGCGTTCTTTTTTGTCTGCACGAGGCACTGTTTTCTACATGCTGCTCATCTACTTGATTCTGGCCTCAAATTTAATGCAAGCAGGGAGGCGAATAGAAATTCAGTGTCAAGCACGTGCTGACTTAATTCAAGTGTTAAATTTCAGGGTACCTTGAAAAAAGCAAGGATTTTCTTGAGGATTTCCTAAAGATTTCTTTTACAAAGAAACAGGGAGGTTGAGGCTGTGCACACATGGAAATCCTTCCTTCCTTTCAAGTATTGTACCTAGAGAAAAGGAGCCTGGGCTGTTTCTAAATGTAGACAAAAGGGTTTGTTTGATCTTCTGCTGGTTTTATGCTCTTGTTTTTGTGTCCTTCCAGCGATCAGTGCTACCTTCTGCCAACAATCTTGTGCAAGGCAAATTCAGAATTCTCTTCAAACTAAGATGTACTTATTCTTTTTCTTTTTTATCTAGAATGTCTGGAGCAAGAATTGTTGTTCACATGGTCCATGCGCTGAAACAAGGACAATATGGTCTTGCAGGAATTTGCAATGGAGGAGGAGGTGCTTCTGCAATCTTGATAGAGAAGCTGTAGGCCCAAACAGTTGCTGGAAAAAAGCCTTAAAAAAAAAAATCAGTGATGAAAGCGATGAGCAGCACCTGTTACATCTTATCAGTAAGTGGATGAATGCCTCAACAGCTATTCTGAAATTTCCAAAAACATCATTGATTATTGATACAAAAAACTGGGCTTTTATAACTTTGACTCAATGCAAGTTTTTATACAGTACAAGCAAAAAATGTGAAATCATGATAATGTACCAAGAGCTGGCAATAAAGAATGTTGATGTCAACTGTGGCTCCCTTCACTTGTGGTTTCTCAATGCCACTGAACTCTCTAAGTCACGCTGCCGTGACCCGGCTTAGCGGACGGTACAAAGGTAAGCCAGGAGCTGGGGGGTGTGACGTAGAAATGCAGGTACTAACGGAGCACAGCTCAGGGCAGCCTGACCTCAGAATGCTGTTTCTCCACTTACTTCTGCTCATTTGACCAGCTGTAGTGTACGCTTCTGTCAGTACACTTTAGAACAGAGGCAGGTTGGGGCCTAGAAGTGGGCCAGTGCTGTTCCCTCCTTCAGTAACCCTGCCCTGGGGCTGGCTGCATGCAGGAGCTCACAGTTCATGTCTTCAGGGAAACTGAATTAAGCATTTATTTCCCAAGCATGGGGAAACAGGAAAATACCTTCCTGCTGAGTGAGTCTTGTTCTTCCTTGAGTAGTTGATGCCGTTTCTTCGACACTGTTTTCCAAAGGGCAAAAATGGACTATTTCACCCATCTGGTCTATCCCTAAAGCCTACTCACCCTTTGCAGAAGAGAGGAACACTCAAACACTTGCATGTTCCACAGAGGACAGCTGCTTTCTTACTTTACCATACATTTCAACAGGAAGCCACCTTTACCAGACAACTGCCTTTAAATTTGCTTCCACGAAGGAAGGGGAATAAACCCTTGGCTTGGATGTGAGGGGTGCTGGTTTTTTGGTGGCGTTTCTTTATCTCCACAAGAACCATGCTTGAAGAGGTAGCAAATGTGCAGTGGGGTTTGAATGTTATAGAAAGAAGAAAATTAACCTTCATCCACACTTTGATATCTGTTCTTCTAAACAACTCCTGCCCCACCAACAGCAGCTTGGAACTTATTTATGCTTTCAAGAAAAACAAGTACCCTGATAACTCATGGCTTCAGGACTGCCACCTCACTCACACTGAAAATGAAAGACGAGGGTGGATACTGGCTGCCCCCTGAAAGGGCAACACTCTGCCTTCAATAAGAAGTAAGCTGCAAATTATTTAAAAGTATCACGCATCAGCTTTCAATACCACTAAGCATGAAAGGCCAGCCTGGAGCACACATCTTCTTTCTTTTGCTTCCCTGCTCCAGCCCCTGGCAACCAGTGTTATTAGAACCTCGCTTTTAGTACTCAGTTCTGTCTTCAAAAATAACAGATCGATACCACCATAACGCATCCATACCACGTCCACCAAACTGCTTGGCTGATGTACAAAACATTAAACAAGACACACTTGTTATTAAAACAAAAATATTTATTCAAGCTGTAAATGCTATGCAGTATTTAGTTATCGGATGGGTTTAATATAAACATCTACTGCATAATATTGGTTCCTTAGGAATCCTTGTATACTATCTGAAACATGGCCCTGTTGCTGTACAGCTCTCTTTCTTACAGGAAAACTTGCATTGTTTAAGACCTCAACAATTGAGAACAAAGGAGGAAACACCAGAAGAGAGCGTTCTGCAGTATTAGAGCAAGGATTTAGGGTGCTCATTTTCTCCCATGCTAATTAGTACTTCAAATGCAGGTTCAGCTGCTCTTCTCTTGACGAGTTTGTGTAGCTACAGCAAGTTCTATGTTAAACAGAAAGATTAGGTGCAAATTTTACCGTGTCTGACTGAAGCATAAGTAACACAAACAAATCCTTTCTCAGCAATACAGCTGATGGAAGATGAATTCACCTCTGCAGTAGAGCACATAAAATCCTCGCCTGGCTGGGGCTACAGTTTAAGTATTCACACTGCAAGTAATTTTGCATTCAAAAGACATCCTGTGTAACCAACGCTGTAAACATGTGAGGCCTATACAAACTGAAATCCCTGTCTCGGTGACTGGTTGGGAAAACCTTCAAGAGATTAGAAATACCTCGGGGTGGGGTTTTTCTTTCCCCTTATGTTTAATTACCGGGTATTTCTGTTTGCTCGCTCAGAGCCTTACAACACGGGTCTGACTGTTCCAGGAGAACGGAATTTGAGTACAAACCAGGTGGAGCCTAGGGTGAAATTCCTGTGGGACTCAGCAAGGCAGGGAAGCGGGCAGGTTAACTGCCCGGGGCTCAGAGCAGGGAACCAGCAGCGCTGCCTTGAAACGCGCAGCCGCTGTGCGAAGGGACGAAGCGCTTCCGCTGGGTAACAGAGAACGCAGCAGAGCACAGACAACGCGGTGTAACGGGCACGTACAACTTCTTAACATTACATTTGTACAAATTTACAACTTTGCAAATTAAATGGCTCTGTAATTATGCAAGTGCTTTTTCAAAAATAAACATATACCAACTCAATATTTACACTTAGCAACCTGCTTCAGAAACAGCATGATTTTGCTATAAAGTGAAACTTCAGTGCACCGAAAGTGCAACCCACCCTTTAGAACTAATTCCTTTTCTCATGCAAAACCTCAGCATAACGATACCTAGCTCTATATTGTCACAGTTCACCTTCTTTCATTCATCATAATGCAAAGATAGCAAGAACTTGTCCACATCCATTCCTGCTGGAAAAGAATTTGGGAGCTTCTTTTTCTGTAGGAGAAGAAAAGAACAGCTGTGTTAGATACAGAGAAACTGGGGGTACCAAACCAGTCTGTAAGCATTCCCTCTTCCCTCATCCTTCCATCTGCTTTGCAGACAGAATTGCACAAAGCTCACTCAGAAATCAGATACCAAAGTGCAGGTAGACTTCTGTATACCTGTATACAAACCATGTGCCCGTGGGCAGGACTTCAGTTCTCAACTTCAGCACCAGGCCCCCCACTTCAGACAGAGGCACGCCTCTCAGCCCTGCTAATGTGCAGGATGATTGCTTTCCATTTACACTGTGTCAGGAGCATGTTACAACTACCTGCGGCAATCACGAAGTTATACTGTGTGTCCTTTTTGGTTACAGACGTACATCACCTTTTTGTGTCTCACTTGCACCTTTGCTGCTTGCCAAACCCCCAAGTCAAAGGCCAGGTTTTCTGCACTACGAAGTGGGAGAATTCACCAAATGCGGGCTCGTAGTCCCAGCAGTAAATAAGTATCAGTTTGGATTTCAGAAAGGTCTAGCCTAAATTGGCCTGATTTCTAAATTCAATCTAGAAACTTAGGTTGAAGTTAGAATTCAGAAACTCATTCGTTTTTAAGAGAAATCATTTGATTTTCATAGGTATGTCTGGACAGTCGATAGGAGTCATGTATCTGAAGAGTGCATCATCTTAGGAGAACTGTTAGTTCAGAACAGGCCCAAGAGGCAACACTAGCAACAGACAAACATAAATAGGATGTCAGGGATTTGGACTAATACCTCTGAACCATTACAAATAATATACACGTCTAATACACGTACAATTTTAATAGTGCCTGTACTTACCTTTATTTTCTTCTTTTTTGATGGTGTTGGAGAGCTTTGGAGCTCCTTCCTATTTGTGGAACGAGGATTTCTCTCACCCTCATTCAAGTCCTCTAGTTTCCTTTTCTTTACCGTGCTCCTTAAGGACCTGAACTGCTGGGTGTTGTCCTTCAGAGGAGTTGCAGTACTACTCCTCGCAATTGCAGCCCGGGACAGGATCATCAGCGTGTGAGCAGCCATACTGACGCTGTTCTCGCTGCCTGTTTCGCTAGCTGGGCTGCAGGCGGGCAGGTCCGGTGTGGCAGGAGGGACCATGATCCTAGGGGTTGCGCTGTCCTCGTTGAAACGCCGGCAGGTTGGGGTTCGCACGCTGTCTGTGGTATCGTCTGCATGCCTGTCTCCAACTCCAGACGGGGTACGGGGTACCGGCAATTCGCCGTTTTCCACTGTTTTACTACTGGGGCTATGCCACTGAATGTCTTGCAACATTTCCACGCACTGCTTGGTGAACGGACTTGACAGGCAAAGGCCTTGGTTGGAAACTTTAGCCGGTTCTCGCTTTGGCTCCTTTGAAGACAGAGAAACGGACGATGGAGATTTGCTGTTCCCATTGGACAGCGACCCTTGCTTCTTGTTCAGTTCTTGCACCGAAGCGACTGCCTTCTCATTCCATAAGCTAACACTCTGCTGGCCATTGGACAGCTTGGCAGCGTCCTGGTTCTTCTGTTTTTCATCACTATCTCTTCGCAGTTCGTTTTCTTTATTTGCTGTAGTCTTGTGGAAGGGATCTGAGGGAAGCCCTGCCGTTACCGCCTTCCGCTCGGGCTGCGGCTCCTTCACAGGCGCGCTTCTGCTGCTAGCGACTTCTGGCTTACAGAGAATTCTAGGCAACGTTTTATCTTTCTCTCGCTTTGCTGCCTGCGCTTTAGCAGAGGACGGTGCCGAATCAACAGCAAACGAAGAATTTTCATTTCTTTCTTTTTGGGGCAAACTCTTAGCAGTCTGTGCTTGGGTGCTTCCACCTGGAGCGGGCAGGATATTATCAAAGCAAAGCACTCTCCTGTGACTTTCACCTTGTCTCGAATTTGAGCTTGTGCTCTCTGCTGCTGCAGCAGGCAAGGTCTCCTCCGCTTTCCTTCCTAGTTCTGCAGGGGTAAGCTTGTCTGAATTTCCAGTCCTGAAAAAGAGGTGAAGTATTTTCAGCAACGTACTTGTTCTTACTGCACGAGTTCACTTCAGCTGTCTGGAGATCAGTTAAAATTAAGAGAAAGCTGAATTATCACAATAGTATTATCTCACTTCGACCTCCTCAACTTGTTAAACCTCTGTTCATCTTGAAAATAAATGTATACACATTTTATCAACACACAAAAGACCGAGAGTAGGGATAACGACTGCAGAAAGTTCAGAGGCCAGAAGGGATGGCAAAGAGGTAAGAACCAGAGCCTGTACAAAGAACTGCTGGGAGGCTGCCACTCTTCGACCTGGGAGAAGAGATGGCTGAAGGGAAATGCAGCAGAGCTGGGGGCAGGAAGGAGCCTGTTTGCTGGTACCTTCAAGTAGAACAAAGGAGCACCAAACAGAACTAGTGTGAGGTTCAAATCAAAACAAGGAGGTTTCGTCACTACGTGTCATTAAGCTTGGGACCTTTTTACCCTGGGATATTTGTGGATGCTGGTGGTTTACTTGAGTTTAAATAGAACCCAAGTGCCTTCAAGACAAGTAGTCCATCCTGGAATTCCGTTTCTGGCTCTGGAAGTCTCTGGAGCTGACATGGCTTACGAGGCAGCCAGAATATTCCAGGGAACAGGGTAGAAAAGCAATAGAATAGTTCAGTTGGAAGGGAGCTACAAAGACCATCTGGTCCATGTGCCTGATGACTTCAGGGCTAACCAAAAATTAAAGCGTATCACTGAGGGCACTGTCCAGCAGCCTCCTGGACACTGACAGCCGTGGGGCATCAACCACCTCTTCATGAAGCCTGTCCCAATGTCTGACCCCCTCCACACCGTCACCGTGTGTTACCTTACACTTTCCTCTACACCATTTGCTGTTGGCAACAGGGTATAGAGCAAGACAAACAGCCTTCAGTGGGCATTTGGATGAGAACACACAAACAGTCTACGGCTTGATCTCCATCTAACAGCCACCTTACTGTGAAAAAGCCACCGCTGCATTGAAACAATGTCAAAAGAAAGATGCTTGTGCTCTGTCAGCTCACACCACTGTTACATTTGTGGCATCTTCCGGACTTACTCTGCACTTCTGTATATTCGTCTGCATGAATAAGACTCCAATGAAGAAAAGCCTTTATGGCTTCTAAGAGAAAAAGTCAAATCAACCTTGGGATGGTAACTTTGGTACCTCTGGCATGGCAAAGGCACAAGTGGTAGCAGTTTGTTTTATTTCAGTGAAACTTCTTGAGACGAAGTGTAAAGAGATGTAATTCCTCATTTGTACAGGGAACATTTTTCCCCCTTTTCTGCGCAAAACATGGCAGGAGTCCGGTTAAAATTAACAACGTTGAATTATCAAAATGATAGTATCTCAAATCTTGCTTCTGTGGCTTTTCTAAAAGCATAGATTTTCACATGCATGCACATTACATACCTTCCTACATAAATATACAGCAGACAGAAAGAAGAAAAAAACAAGGGGATCCTACTTATGGCACTGTTCAAAAAGCTGCCTTCCTCCTCGGCAATGCTGTACAAAGAAATTCATGGCAGGAGAGGGCAAGCAGCTTTGAATGCCTGGTACTTCTTACCTTTGTGTTCGAGAATTTATATGGTTTGAAGTTTCGCATACAGTTGGTACCGCTTTTCCTAGAACAAGAGATAAAGCATTGGTAGACAAATACTACTATTTGGAGTATGTTACCTCACAGTTAGTACAATGACATTTTACCTGGTAGAGAATCAATAAAAATCTAGCAAGAAAGCCCTACAACTTTCTCATTATTTTAAAATTTACAGATTAACAGATTAGCAAAGGGCACACCAAGAAGCTTGCTATCTACATGTGGGTAGCAGACCTCTGGCAAGACAAAACGAATGGATCCGGACTTACAAATGCACAGCCAGGATTTACAAGTAGAAGGGAAGTAACTACAGGGAGCTCTCTCAGTCACTCATCAGAGAGCCAGAATGCAGACTAACTACACCATCCTTAATTTCTTCTTAATTTGCAACTTCATTCTATTTCACTTTTATGCTTAAGCCCACATCTTTATTAAAAAAAACAGTACACAAGCTAATGCACAAATTGTCATAGAATTACAGAATGGCTTAGGTTGGAGGGGACCTTAAAGATCATCAAGTTCCAATCCCCTGCTATTGGGGATTGCTGATGCTGCTGAGGGCCCCATCCAACCTGGCCTTGAACACCTCCAGGGATGGGGCACCCACAGCTCTCTGGGCAGCCTGTGCCTCATCACCCTGTGAGTGAAAAATTTCTTCTTAACGGCTAACCTAAATCTCTTTTAGTTTAAAGCCATTCCCCCTCATCCTGTCACTATCAGTGAGTGTAAAAAGTCAGTCCCCCTCCTGCTTGTAAGCTCCCTTCAAGTACTGGAAGGCCACAGTGAGGTCTCCCCAGAACCTTCTCCTCTCCAAGCTGAACAAGCCCAGTTCCCTCAACCTGTCTTCACAGGAGAGGTGCTCCAGCCCTCTGGTCATCTTGGTGGCCCTCCTCAGGAAACCCTCCAACAGCTCCAGCATCTCTCCTGTACTGGGGCCCTAGGCATGGACATACAGACAACATCCCTTTATTTTTCCCAGGGCACCCATCCCTGCTCCCACTGCTTATACTTTTCCTCTATTTTCCCTCAGCCTGGCCAGTACGTCCTTGCTCAGCCACGCTGATTTCCTTCCTCATCTGCCTGATTTCTTATTCTAGGGGATGGAGTGCTCTAGCGCTCTCAGAAAGGTGTCCTTAAAGTGCCACCAGCTCTGTTCTGTTCCCTTGCCCGTAAGGACAGTTTCCCAGAGGATCTCATCCAATAATTCCTTAAACAGCTGAAGTTCGCTCTCCTGAAGTTCAGGGTCCTGACTCCACTCTGCCATGCCCACGTTCCTCTAGATCATGAATGTGACCAGGGCACAGTTGCTGCAGCCCACACTCCCTCTGATCTTAACCTCTTTAACGATCTCTTCCACATTAGTGAGTGCCAGGTCCAGGAACAATTCACCTCTGGTGGGTCTGTCCAATGCCTGAACCAGAAGGCTGGTCCTCAACGGAGTCCAGGAGTCTCCTGGACTGCTTGCAGCTTGCTGTTTTCCCAGCAGATCTTGTGGGGGTTGAAGTCCCCCCATCCAGAAGAGAGCCTCTCCTTGTAACTAAGTTTATTTTACATTTTTGATTATCAAATTCTTCACCCCCTCCCCAATACTAAGAAGTGACTCTAACTCTGATCTTTTTTAGATTCACCATGGCTCAATGAAATCAGTACACAGAAGTGTGTATCTGAAACTGGAAGGAGAAAACAGCAGAATGCTTTTTTAAAAAAAAAAAATATATATATATATATAATAGAGGTGTTGCATATATATGTATGAAAATATTTATGTATAATTACAAAACTATTTATAAACATTTATTACTCAAAACTGGCACATCTTTAGAACCTTCGCTTTTATTCTGCCCTTCTCAAGAACGCCAAGTGAGTACCTGCATTGGTCTTGTTCCTCGCTCCGGGAATCTTTTGTGATTTGGGAGGGATGGGAAGTTTGGGGACATTTCTGTTGCACACTGGATTAGTTACAGGCATGTGCAAAACCTTAGAAGAATCAAAACATTCAGTTACAATTTAGCGAAAGAAATCTTGAGCTTTAATTTTGAAAAGATTCATTTGTGACGGGCTACCTGGCGGGCAGGCGCTGGGAAGGAATTCCCATTTTGTCCTACTACTGAGAGAGGAATCATTCCCACCATTCCTTGCAAAACAGGCTGCACTGGAGACGTGATTATAATGGCAGAACCTGAAAACATACCAAAGCATTACATACAATTGTATAGAAACACAAATAAAAGGGTTGCTCCAAAAGTAATGCCTCCTATTTTATGATGTTGGCCCACAACATCAGAGGCGGATGTTGGTGGTACAGCAGCAGAGGCTGAACCTTCCCACCAACGTTCCATTGTATTTTGTTGCTGTGAGACACATGGTAGCAGAGGGGCAGGCTGATAGAATGGCATTTGACATGGGAAGCGTGTACGGAGCAAAGGTACAGAATTGAATTCCTCCATGTGGAAAAGATGCCGCCTACTGAAATCCATCAACACCTGCTGAATGTTTAAGGAGACCAACAGAGGCTGTGAGCACACTGAAAGGCTGACTGTGTGCGCAACATTTTCCTAGAAACAACACAGTCATAGCATCAGTGAAACGGCTGGCCACGTCTGCCTGTGCAGATTGTTATGAGTGTGGCATGCAGGCTCTCGTTCATCACTGGCAGAAGTGCAGAGCTAATGGCAGTGCCTACGTTGAAAAATAGTGCTTTGTAGTTGAGAATTTGCTCTATCAGGTAGTGCTCTTAAATAGAGGCATTACTTTCGGAGTGACCTACATACTTGTGAAAGTGAAAATAAAAGCTTCAAGACAGAATTTCTTAAAATTATGCACGGTCAAACCTCTGGCAAGAAAACCTCTGCCTTCTTTGAAAGTCTTCATGGTCCTTATTACATACTACAACTAGAAAATGTCCGTTATTTCTAGTTTTGATTGGCTTCTTTAATTAAACACTGCTTTTCTTTTTTGAGAAATGGTTCAAAATTAAGCTTGGAGTAGAATGTAGCTACCTTAAGTCTTGAACTTTGGATTAAAGAATCTTATAAAAGGCAGAAGTACGAACATCAGATAGTTCCTTTTGAAGCTTAGTGGAAGTACCTACTGTTTGCATTCTATCACACAGAATTAGCATGCTCTAAAAGTCATTATTAGGATCTTTTTGTCTTTCTTCTGATGCTCCCACACACCACCTTCCCCATACGAGCACACTCCAAGCCAGGGAAGGCTACTTTCGTTGGCATGCACGTATCTGATGTACGTTCCTGGCCACTGAGAGGTGCTCCACACACCATGGTAAGACTGTAGTTAATTAGTGAGTTTGAGATCAATTACTTCAAAATAAATAAAGCCTAACAAGACCGATGTCAACTTTCTAAGCTTAAGTTTCCTATTTAAACATTTAAATCATTATTAAAATAGTGCTTTTCCATCAGTTCTGCCAACAGGTTGTAAGAGTTTCCAGCTGCCAGACATACGGAAATTACAAAATAATTGCAAAGTGAAAAAAAAATCCATTCCATATTTCTTCAGCTGCATGAGCCCCACCAGGAATGAAACAAAACAAAACATACAGCTGAAGGTAAATAGTTGCATTAATAGACCCAGCAGTAATGTTAAGATCCTGCACATGCTGTTGAGCTGTTCTTTGACCACAAAGAGATGACTACGAGCAGAAATCCAAAGACAACGGTGACGAGTTTTTAGTTTTGGAAAGAAATCCGAACATGCTGGTTGTAACTGGTTGATGGTTAGTTTAACATTTAAAAAAAGCACTTCAAAAATTGTTTTAAAAAATTGTTTTTAAATGAGTATTGCAGTAATAAAGATGCTTGTATTAGGAGAGATTTTAGGTTGCGGAAAGAAATAAAGTTATACTTTCATATTTGACTAAATGCACCTCCAGTGTGAATTAGGTCTATGGAAAATGAAGCAATATTACAACGTTTGCCACTGTTAAAAACGACATGATTTAAGCTTCTGAAGTATCAAGCTATTTCTTGGCTTCAGGCAGAGTCAGAGACTCTCCCTGGTTTTTATTTAATTTTAGCAGTAATTAACACGATCATAAGATCCCAGTTTCAAGGGGCAGAGAGAGCGTTTAAAAATTCAGTTTCCTTTCATTATGAAAGAATGAAAACATACACAAGGTCATGTTTCAAGTAATGAAATTACCTTGTGGGAAGCTTGGTGAAACAGCCTGGTTCCCTGCAAACGCACTGCTGGATCTAGGAGGAGTCCGTAACTGCTGGACTGCTGGCGCTTGGGCAGCAAGGGGCATAGAGCTGCCGGGCAATACAACCACGTTGGAAGGCGTTACAGCTGTGCCCAAGGCAGCTGGATCAGTCACACAGGTGGCTATGTACAGGTTGTTTGTAGTGCCAAAAGCGGTGCTCGTTGCTGGCATCAACTGAATAAATCCTCCTTCCTTGGAAAGATTACTCGTACTAGCAACTGAAAAAACAGTGCAGTCCTCATTCTGAGTGTTAACTGCAGTGACCACAGGATCCTTAGGTCTAAGCACAAGGAGATTCTGCTCTGCCAAAGCTGAATCCGCACTTCTCTCTGCGTCTTCTGAAGCCAGACATTTGGACAGGCCTGCAGTTTTGCTCGGGGATTTGGCTGGAGATGACAATATTATTGTTGGCAGATTTTCTCCCGTGATGCTGGAAACAGCATTATTTAACTCCGTGTCTGATGGAATAAACGGATCATCGCTGATGATGATCTTGAGGGACATTATATTAGAAGGATCAACATCCATTGCTTGGCTACTCGAAGATACACCGCTTACGCTTTTGGCTTCAGTACTCAGTTCATCCGTTGAGGAAGCGGCTTCTGGGAGAGGAGAGTGGCACATTTCAGAAGCAGTGAGGTTATTTTCAGTGGATGCTACAGAAATTTCTGTACACGCACCATTGCCAGAAGAGAAATATACGTTATCAGTATCTGCTTTTGCAGAAGATGAAGTTTCTTGCATTTCCACTTGTGCTCCCTCCGAGTTCGATGGCCCTGAAGGGAGGTTAAAATCTTTCTTAGGGTTATCGAGTGCGTGCTGATCATGTGACTGTGTTTTCTTAGAAGTACCAGCAGCTTCAAGCTGCAACCCTGTTTTGTCAAGATCTGAAATATTCACTGCAGATTTTGCAGCACAGTCCGACTGCACGCTCTGATCTTGCTGGTTAGTCTGGTGGCTCGAGTTCTCCTGTGAGATATTAAGTAACGGAGCCGTATCGTTTGTTGCATGCTGTTCTTTTCCTGAATTTGCTGATGGGCTAGAAATGGATGCATTATTTTTTCTCAGCAGTGCACTGTGGGCAGGGCTCCCATCAGAAGGGCTTTTAGTGAGTGTTTTGTCAGATATCGCTGCGTCTGGTGAAAAGTGACACTTCCTTCCAGGCCGCGTGCTGTTATCGCTCCCTGCAGAACCCTCTTCCAATGAAACCAAAGGAATCTGCGGACTACCAGAACGAACGTACTCCAAGTTAGGACTACTGTGAGCACTATGACTTTGTGTATCTTTTTCAAGTTCCACACATTTTTCACTTGCAGGTACTAATGCGGACGAGTCTTTTTTAGCATAAGAATCTTGACAGTGTTCATGACGTTCGCTATCAGAAATCTGCCTCTTGTTAGGTTCAGTCAGAACAGGCACAGAGTCAAAAGCAATTTCAAGCTCGCCAATATGTTCATGGGTAATGGTTTTAAGTACGTCAGTCTCCTTCCTTAGCCTACAATTTCCATGCAATTGTTCATTGGTTGCAGTTTTCTTAGCCATATCATCATCATTAATGGGGTTCTTCAAGGCACATGACGTTTCTCCCAACTGAAAACCTTTACAGGTCAGCACTTCTCTAGAATTATCACCTGTAAAACAGAGACTAAATTGGTTCCACAGCTATTACAAAGGATGATAATTTTACAGGGTATTAGAATTAACTAGTCACTTCAATGGAAAGCTGATCCACATAAAATGAAGTAGGAATAACTACTCATTCTTACTTTCAAGCTGCGTGGAGAGCACATGAAACATACAGTTAGATTACCCAGGTGGGTCAACCTGGCAATTCAGTCTGAGCATAAATAATAAGAATAAACATAAGAAGTAAGTGGCTCATAGAACATTTCAGGATAAAGATCTCTCAGCTTTTTCTCAATACCTGCTACTTACTGACAGTTATTAAGAATGGGGCAGACAAGCCTTTTGTCCAGAGCTAGACTATTTTGGGGATCAATTAACCAAGCCATTACAGAATAGACAGAAAAGAGTAGTAAGGTTAGATGTAAAATTTTATCTTCATGTGCTCCACAGTGAAAATTGCATAGAATCTCTGTTCTGAATGAGGAAAGTTTTGCAGATATTCTGCTTTCACATAGAAACTTAACAAGCATCTCTTGCAAAAATTTAGTAGCCCTAAACTTTCTTACACACTAAGTGCATCCATGTGACCATGCAACGTAAACGTCAGATGGGGTATTAACACCGAAAATATTAAGGTTCTGAGATGTACAATTTAACTGTCTGGAAATACTTTCATAATGAACAATGAAAAGATTAGAAGAAATTTTAGAGGGAAAAAAACCCTAACAGACAACAACAGTCTACAAAAACCAACCAAACCTACACTTACTGGTTCCTTCTGCTCCTAAAGAACTTTCAAGTGTTTCCAGGCTGTCTGCATCCACCAGAATTGTGTTTTCTACCCCACTCTGACCAGAAATACCAGCAGGCAAATTCTTGTTTACCTTGTTCTTCCCTATTTTCAAAATAAAGTACGATGAGTGATTAAACGTATTATTTTAAATACAAATGTCATTACTGCATTTTAAATGAAGCACGTAGATTTCAAATTCAAGAAATGCTACCCTAAACATATCAAAAACTCTATACTCATTAGAAATCCAGCAATAGTACAGAAACATCCTTCTGTTTTATGCAAGGATATTCCTTATCAAACAAATAGAAAACTACCACAAAAGAACAGGAAAACAGATATGAACTATCACCCTTTATACCAGAAGAGTCTAGAGCTTCAGCCAAATGAAACCTCTGCACTTTACGGTCATGTCTGCCAGAACCTAATTCCGAGTTACAGTACACAGATGCCATAGAACAGTCTCTTTCTCTTGCAGAAGAGGTCTGCTGACTACCTTGGCTTCCCCAAGAACATTTGAAAAAATACCATCATTCACGAAGTTTTAAAATAATGGTACAATTCAGAATAATATACTCTACCATAATCAAATAAGTCAAAGAGCGCCTGAAAAGCTGGATCTGATTCTGTCTGTTCCAGAATGTCTTGTATAGCCTCTTCCGACATATGAATTTCACCCTAAGACAAGACATGCAGAATTGTTAGACAATTGCTTTCATAGCTTAAGGAAAAACAGACAAGAATTGTATACATTTTCATTACTTCTGTTCAGCACATAAACATGAAGACAAATGTAGGAAACGTTCCTGCCACGAATTTCATGCCTGTGAAAAAATATTAACGACTGAAGAAATAAAGCCCCGCAAAATCCCAACATTTTTTGTCACACATCACTGTCTACATCTATCCATGCATATTGGGATACTATCTAAATAACGATGAATATTTGTTAAGACAGACTGAATTCCGGGGTATGCTGGAAGTTCACAGAGACCATGTGAATACTGTAAGCCTGCACTAGCCAACCACAGGCAAAAAATCATAGAATCATAGAATGGCCTGGGTTGAAAAGGACCTCAAAGATGATCTAGTCTCAACCCCCCTGCTGAGTGCAGGGTCGCCAACCACTAGACCAGGCTGCCCAGAGCCACGTCCAGCCTGGCCTTGAATGCCTCCAGGGATGGGGCATCCACAACCTCCTTGGGCAACCTGTTCCAGTGTGTCACCACCCTGAGTGAAAATCTTCCTCCTAATATCTAACCTAAACCTCCCCGTCTCAGTTTAAAACCATTCCTCCTTGTCCCATCACTATCCACCCTTGTGAACAATCGTTCCCCCTCCTGTTTATACGCTCCCTTCAAGTATTGAAAGGCCACAATGAGGTCTCCCCGGAGCCTTCTCTTCTCCAAGCTAAACAAGCCCAGTTCCCTCAACCTTTCTTCATAGGAGAGGTGCTCCAGCCCTCTGATCATCTTGGTCGCCCTCCTCTGAACTCCTTCCAAGAGCTTCACATCTTTCTTGTGATGGGGGCCCCAGGCCTGGACACAGTACTCCAGATGGGGCCTCACAAGAGCCAAGTAGAGGGGGACAATCACCTCCCTCTCCCTGCTGGCCACTCCTCTTTTAATGCAGCCCAGAACATAGTTGGCCTTCCGGGCTGCCAGCGCACACTGCTGGCTCATGCCCAGCTTCTCGTCCATCAGGACCCCCAAGTCCCTCTCTGCAGGGCTGCTCTTGAGGAGTTCTTCTCCCAGTTTGTATAAATACCTGGGATTTCCACGGCCTAAGTGCAGCACCCTGCACTTGGCCTTGTTGAACCTCATTAGGTTCACATGGGCCCACTTCTCCAGCCTCTCCAGGTCCCTCTGGACGGCTTCCTTTCCCTCCAATGTATCGACTGCACCGCTCAGCTTGGTGTCATCTGCAAACTTGCTGAGGGTGCACTCGATTCCATCGTCTATGTCATTAATAAAGATGTTGAAGAGCACTGGTCCCAAGACTGAGCCTTGGGGGACACCACTTGTGATCGGCCTCCACCCTGACATAGAACCACTGATCACAACCCTTTGGCTGTGACCAGCCAACCAATTCTTAATCCACCGAACAGTCCATCCTTCAAATCCATAACTCTCCAATTTAGAGAGAAGGATGTGGTGAGGGACCTTGTCAAAGGCTTTGGAGAAGTCCAGGTAGATGACATCCATCACCCTTCTCCCATCCACCAATGCCGTCACTCCATCATAGAAGGCCACCAGATTGGTCAGGCAAGATCTGCCCTTGGTGAAGCCATGCTGGCTGTCTCCGATCACCTCCTTGTCACGTATGTGCCTTGACATGTCTTCTAGGAGGATCTGCTCCATGATCTTCCCAGGCACAGAGGTGAGCCTCACCCACCTGTAGTTCCCCGGGTCATCCTTTCTCCCTTTCTTAAAAACGGGAGTCATGTTTCCCTTTCTCCAGTCACCGGGGACTTCACCGGACAGCCATGATTTTTCAAATATGATGGAGAGCGGCTCGGCAACCACCTCAGCCATCTCTCTCAGAACCCTAGGATGGATATCATCTGGCCCCATGGACTTCCACACAGTCAGTTTCATGAGGAGGTCTTGGACTTGTTCCACTGTTACAGTCGGACAGAATCCGCTCTTCTCACCCACACCTCGAGGTTCAGGGTCCTGGCAGACGTGGGGGAGCCTGACCACCAGTGAAGATCGAGGCAAAGCACTTATTGAGCACTTCAGCTTTTTCCATGTCTGAGGAAGCCACTTCTCCATCCTCATTTATCAGAGGGGTAACACTCTCCTTGACCTGTCTCCTCCTGCCTATGTACCTGTAGAACCCCTTCTTGTTATTTTTCATATCCCTTGCCAAGTTCAGCTCCAACTGCACCTTGGCTTTTCTGATCCTATCTCTACACGTGTGGGCAACAGCTCTATATTCCTCCTAGGCTACACAACCCTGCTTCCACTTCGTATACATTTCTCTCTTTTCCCTCAGTTTAAGCTGCAGGTCCTTGCTCAGCCATGCCGGTCGCCCGCCTCCTCTGCTTGACTTCTTTTGCTGGGGGACGGAGAGCTCTTGCGCTCTCAGGAGGGCGTCCTTAAAGAGCTGCCAGCTCTTCCTATGCCCTTAAGGACAGTTTCCCAGGGGATCCCACCCAAACAACATTGATTTCTTGTTTTTGCATGCATCTATAAGACAACACTGTGCAAAAGAAGGTTTCCCTTAATCTTCTCATTATGTTCTACAATATGACTACTTTTCTGTGGCAGGCAGCTGGGAGGCACAGCTGCACAGGACACTGACCTTATGTTCCTGCTCCAGGCTGACTTCTTTGATAGAAGCCCAAGAAGAAAATGAGTGGGGCATTCAGTACCTATTCAAGAGTTTAAATACAAAATCTCCTATGACCTCCAGGAGATCTTTTAAATACTCTGTAACCTTTTGATATGCTAGATGGATAAGAAAGGTACAGAAAATTCTATATGCTGTTTCTCTGAAGACCTGGATTCACTTCTGCACCTGAATGGTGAGAAGCAGATCCGCTAACAAACTGCTCTTAAGAATGTTACGAATCCCAGAATTCCAGTGGGTAAAAGGGAAAGGATACCAAGCTATCAGCAGTGCATTTCTGACATAATCAACAGAAAGCCAAACTATTCTAGGCTGTAATTCATTTTAACAGCTACTTTTTACAGAATTTTTTAACACAAACTGAGCTTGAATTGCATATAATAAAATGAGGAGTAAAATCTTTTATAAACTACTTTTTCAAGATTTCTCACTTTTACATGACAGTTGGGTTACTGGCACTTGTAACTGACTACAATACCCAGAATGTCCCATGTGATTTGACTGCCTCTTTAGTCAAAGTTACTCTAACAAATTAAAGAAGCTGCTTGATTTTGCTCTGCTCAGAAAAACAGAATACAGCTTTTCAGCTCTGAATTGTGACAAAAATTTATCTGAAATCACCAAATGACAGAAGAATAGCATTTAAAAACCAGACACCTCTACTTCATAAACATCCAACTACCTGAACTCTCCTACTCTTTTCAGGAGGGCTGCAAAGATTATAATTTCTGGCAGTAAGAGTCCCTTATAACTCTCTGATTGTCAGCTCGAGGGTTTTAAGAGAATAGAGAAACTAAAAGTTTAGTTAACAGAAGCAAAAAAAAAATAGTATTGTCTTGGTTTTGGAGGAAATACAGGTTTGAAAAAGCAACCTTATTTAGGCTCCAAAGAATTACTGTTGGTGTACTCGATGATCAAATTTACCTTACAGCAAATGAGAAAATTAGACCAGACTAAATATGTTAGCAGACTGAAGGATATTTTAAATTCCTTATTATTCTATCTAGAAAGCGTTCTTGTTATAAAGTTACTGATCAAATCCCCAGTGAGAAGCTCCTGAAATAACTGGTGCCAAAGATCCAGTGACAAAAAAGACAGCTGGTGATTGCGGGACAGCGTACTTCAGCCTTAAGTCTGAGGATAAACTTCAGAATTAACCACTGCCAGAAGTGGTCCCAGTTCCCTGCCTTATGATCCTGCTGCATGCTTCCACTGCCCTGTACAGGCGCTAAGAATGAATTCAGAGTGTTAAACTGGCTAAAATTTAACTCCAGCAAAAGATGAGTAGCCCGCTGGTTCAGAGTTTGAACCAGCTCACCACCATACGACTAGGTAAGAGATGATGATTATAATGGGAAGCTGCAGGACCGCCCCTTGGGCAGAAGTTATCCATCAGATGGGCTTAGCTGTCTTTCAGAGAGAGGGGAAGGAGGGAGAAAGGAGACGAGAAAGGAGAGGAGGACAACCTCAGATTAAAGGCAGACACAGGCTCAGCACAGTCACCATTACTGATGTAGCTGATCTTCAAAAATGTACAAAGGGCAACCCAGACCCACCTGAAGTCCAAGGATTTCATCAATTGAAGTCTCTTGTTCTGTTGGGCCACTTTCTGTCTGTTTAGGCGCCTGAGTGACATTGCCATCACTGGAACAGAACAGTTATTAGTTCAGAACTTAAAAACAAATCAAACAAGCATGCAGATAAAACTTAGAGGTTCCTTCTATTACCTGCTCAGGATTTTGTTAATGTTCTCAGCTAGCTTTTCCTGAAGAGATTTGTTGCTCAGGATCTTTTCTCTGGCGTTTTCAATAATCAGTTGCTAGAAAGCAGAGTTTTAAAGCCGTCAGCTTTCTATTTTTTATTATCACTTAAGAAGAAGCATGAATTTCCAACTTACTTGTAAAATCAAACAATCAATTCAATACACAAAACACTCCTTGAAACAATGATGACGAGCTCTACTTTAACTATTTCTAGTGTTGCTATTACAAACTCCTCCTTTCTGAATAAGCTGACTTACCTCTGACTGCAATATCTTTACTGTCCACCAGGACAGCCCATCTATGACTGCACGACATCTCTATGAAAAGCATCATGAAACATTCCTCTCTCTCTGCTGTCCTTAAGTACAGCAAGGCTTACCGTGCTTTCCAGTTTTCCTTTGCTAAAAAATTACAGTATTCTAACAGCTTACATGTGTCTTAGCAAAGTCAATAGGTCAAGGAAAAAAAAAAACAAAACTCTGCCTACACATGCTATACGCACAAGCTCAATACACAGAGCAAGTCCAAATATAAAACTATACATTTAACTTCTGAAGTTAATTTCTGTAATACCTATGACAAACAACACAAAAAAATAGTTCTCTTCAATTAGAATTTGGCTCTTAAATTAAATACCTTCCATAAGTATATACTCACTGGGAAGTTACCATCTATAAACTCCTCAAGTGGCTCACTTTCTTTTTCTATTATTACTTCATCAGGATCTTGAGAACTTCTACTTGCTGCAGGAGGTCCAGATGCTGCAATACTTTTCCTCTTCTGAGATTCACTGAAACATTCCAGGAAATTTGTCACGTTCACTAAATCAAATATTTTTCTTCCTTCTTAGCTAATGAAAGATTTTAATCAACATAAAATCAACCTCATATTGGAAATACAACAAAAGCTTACACTTGCTTCATTCTCTCTTATGTATACATTGTGTCTGACTTGATAAAAGTTAGAAATATACACAGATTGTGGATAAACGGTGCAAAGGGAAACTGCATTTCATATATGCTAATGATTACAACACTGCATAATCTCTAAACGATCTAAAAGAAGTGATTACCTTTTTCTCCTTCCTGGAGAAAGCAAATTTGAATGAAGCTTTCGTTCCTGTGATGCTGGAACTTGAATGTGTATGAAATCTCCTGCTTTATAAAGGAAGAAGGATACAATGATGTAAATATTTTCTTCCAGTGACATTCTTAAGGCAGTATAGAAATCTCCACATTATTTATTATGTTCCAATCAACTCCTTGGAACTCATCAAAAAAAGTTTGGTATTGTCATGAAAACGAGAAGTACTGCTTTTAAATACACTCTGAGAAAAATTTTATCTTCTCTGCTACAACAAGTGTCTTGGGAGGGGGTGATTACAGATAATTAAATAATGACAAATTGATGCAGTTCCGATCTCTGAACCCAAATTAGCAAGCAAGGATGCAAGAGCCATTTCTCTTTTGGGCACTCCTTCTATTTTAATCACTTTGACTGTTATGGAGAGCTAGGAATATTCTAAAACTTTGTCAGAGGAAGACGATTAGCCCCAATTCTAGAAAAATATTCATCTATATCCAGACTTTTCACAGAAAGAAATGTTTTAAAGAAAAAACAGAAGCATCACTTACTGCTCATCTTGTTTTCTTGGGCCTGTGGCTGGTGAACAAACAACGTATTCAGTCTTGCCTGTGATATACTCTGATTTATTGCTGGCTTGTGGATAACTTGAGGAGATGCAGTAGAAGAGGAATACTGTGGTCCTGGCTGAGGGGCTATAGATAACAGTCCTGAATTTGGAGGAGCTGATTGCTGAAGCATTCTCTGTCGTTTCATTTCTACAATTCCACTTCTTGTACGAGCTAGAGATAACAAAGACAAGATGAAAATACATGATTAATGATCTTAAAAAGGATGCTGACTTCCAAGAAGCAGTCTTTGAATATAGTAATTTTAGACCTAATTACAGATGTTCCATTGGAATTTTCTGTGCTTCAACAACTAGTTTATGAAACTCAACAATTAAGCAACACTCGCTTTTGTCTTCTACGTTACAAGTAAGAATTCAAGAAGTACAGACAACTTAAAAAGACATTTAACCATGCTCATACTACTGCTTAAACATTTACAGGAACAAATCATACCAAAATGACATTTCACTACATAAAATATAACTCATATAATTGACCTTAGCTGGAATAGCTAAGACAAAGCTATTTATTGTATTTGTTTATCAGATCAAACCTGACAAATTCAAACAACAGAATACCATCCAGTCCAGCAAATCTCAGATCCAGGAATAATTACTACCTGTATTTCACATTCTCTTTTCTCATACAGGTTACTCAGCAGAACCACAAAGTAAAAAATGTATTTTCGAGTTAAATAACTTTGCCCTTAGGAGTCCTCTTAGCAGTTTTTGCAATGAAAGAAACAATTACTGATAGAACAAATGTCTTTTTTGTTATAAAAAAATCTCTATATTTTGCTTCAGTATATGTTCATATCAAAACGACTTTTAAAATTGTCATTCGTTGAAAATGCATCATAATAGGACTGATTAAATTTTCAGTTCTTCTGTGAATCACAAATTAAGTCAACAGCTTCAGGATTGAAGCAGCAGTTTTTAGACTTTTGAATGGCATTAAAGGAAAAAAAAAAGTTTTCAGCAGATAAGAAAATGCTATATTGACAATTTAGTCACTTGCAAAAGGCTCAGCTTTTCTTTTTAGTCTCCTGACCATCGCTGCAATCCACAGGCTGTGCTGAAGACAGCAGTCACATGCTGAAAAACAGCTGCAGTAGAGATATGGCAATATTTTAAGAGTAAGGCTGAGTTACTACTGATTGCTGCAGCATTCCCTTGTTTCTCACCCAAACAGATCATTAGAACATAAAGCCTACTGATCTCACGCAAATGGTTCAGATACTTACTCCTCTGATTAGCAGAAAACCCCGTGGAACCCTGCATGCTCCTAGAAAATAAAGCAGGTGACATAAATGAAAGGGGAAGCGCACTGGAAGCACTCAAGTACGCACTGTGATGGCATCATACAGTTAACATCAGTCTGCTCACAGTCAAGCACTTCTTCAGAAAGCTTCTATCTACTGATTTTTATTTTTATTCTTTTAAACAATGGCCACAGATTCTTCAAATGATAACGTGCTCCGTTTTTGATCAAGTTAACCACAACGGTATCGGATTCTATACAACTCATAATATATTGCTTTATGACTGGAAGGCCACATATAAAACCGTAATAGCCGATAGGGAAGGCGTTATCTTGAAATATCTGCATAACTACCAGCTCTCCCATACCCCTCTCTTTCACCACCTTTCAGAGGCAACAAAAAAACCATTCTCATACAATGATAAGGAGAGCTGAGCAACAGAGGGTCTCAATCTTACGGCACATTTTACTTTTTTGATTGCAAAACTGCATTACCTTATCTGAGAAAGCGTATAGTCTAATTTTTTCCACAGAGATGACATCATTGCTGGAACCTCGTTTGTTGTTTCTAAAGCAAACCATTAAAAAATAAGAAACACATTTTAAGTGCCTACAACAGGTAACATGTAGAGAAAAAGTAAAATCACAGTCAAACATTATTATGAGATGATTCAAGCATCATTTAAGCTTAGGTATCTACTTGTCTTCTCCGTATTCTGCTAATTAGAGAGCCCCAACTCCTAATTTAAAAAACTGTATTTGATACGAATACATACTCATCATGGAAGCAGTTCTCGGTTTCAGAAGCCTAAATGAAACCAAGGGAATGACATTCAAGATGGTATTTCTCAATGGAATCTGCAGATGGTTTTGGTACGTGGGTGTACACGTTAAACTAACTTCCTGGTTCTGGAAGGGGGATTTATGTTCCCAAATCACTTGGATGATTTTGAAAATTTTAATGTGGCATACAGCTCTTTATAAGTCAGACTTTATTTTGTTGTACAAATAAGTAAAAACATTTGCTACTTTTGAAGTGCAGAACATTCAAGTATAAATGAAAGGAAGCAAGCAGATTCATTCATACTATTTTCAAGGTGCCAAAGTCAAATAACTGTCAAGGAAGCATGTTTCTGTCTAAGTTACCATTCCTATTAAACACAGCATGAAAATACAAATATTGTTAAAAGTAATCCAAACATGGTGTTTCTTAAATTACAGATCTTGGATCTGAACACTGCTACAATCTGATTATGCAACATGTACAAAAAACGTTAAGACTAGGCAACATGCAGAAGCTCAGTAAGTGCTTTTAAATTTTGAACAAGAAAAGCTCTAACTCTCTTTCTACTATTCACATAAAATAAAAATTTATTCAGACTTTACTTCAATCAGTTTTATAAACAAGACAAGGAACACTTCATACCACAGGATTCTTCTCGGTTCTTCATCTCACAGGAAACAGCACAACTTAACAAACACAAGCCTACATGTTCTGCATGTTTTATTGTATCTTTGTGCTTCACTCAAACACAAAGTCAGAACACCAAGGCTGAAAACTCCAAACAAAGTCAACTTGCTCACAAAACAATGCTCTAATTTGTAGCTGTCTGCATAATGGGGAAATCTTCTAGCACAGACAGAAAGCTGTTCTAAATCCAAATACCAGTGGAGATATTTCCTCTTCCTCAAGGAAGTTTAGAACAGAGAAATAGGAAAAATTTTAAAAGAATTTCGCTCTGAAGCTTTACCTTTTGTTTTCATGGCTACATATTCATTAAGAATAGTTGTCAAATTTTTTCCACACAGGGACTGGAAAAAAAAAAGAAAAACACACTGATTTTAGAATCTTCTCCAATAACTTACTCTTCATCTGCTGTATCACATCACATTTAAGCAGCTCTTCAGAAGACTGACACTGCTGACCCTCAGCACAAGAGCTGTACCTTCAGCAGTTGGTGCCAAGCCGTCTCAAACCAGGCAGAGAGCAACCGACAGAGCAAAATGCCACGGTGAACACAAAATTTGAAGTGCATGATCCGCAGTCAGACCTGCACATCCTCAACTCACCTTTGTTATTACGGAATAAAGACACAAGAAGAAGATGATGAACAGTTCTAAGAGATTAACAAGTTACCATAAAGGAACGCAACACGCATCGAGATACAAATGTGAAAAGAACTTCTGCCGCAAGCAGAATTATTACCACTCCCATGGAATTCACTTTCATACCATATTCACTTATTCCGTTACTTTACGTTAAACAGAGAATTAAGATTTTCAAGTTATCACTATCATTTGCTGTACCTTCTTCTCATTTGCTAGCAGGAATTCTAAAGTGCACGAAAAATACAGCCCTTCATCGCAAGTATTGTGAGGTCCAGTGAAACTTTTTTCTTAGATACCATGCCATCACTTTCCAATTTTAAAAAAATGGGAGAATCTGCATAATCTCTACTTACTTTTATTTTTTCCCTATGTCTTGCCGGCCATAGCTTTGTTCTCAGTTCCCCATATCACAGTACAGATGACAAAACATTTGTAAATTAAACAGGTACACCAGTCTGTTTCGAATAGGTTCATCAAGTCCCAGAAAAAGAACAATCTACAAATTTTGAACACTGGGGATAAAATCCCAGACCACATGAAAACCGATAGACTAAGAAAAGGAAACGGACAACTGGATAAAGATGCACACATAACCATTAAAAGGTTGAAAGAAAGTAAAACCTAAAAGCTGTAAATTGCGCACTATATTAAAAGTCTCATTTTGCATATGTTAAAAATGCCAAGTATCTGGTTACCCTTTAGCTGCATGTACAGATCTACACCTGGAGCTATATGCTCTACTTGTGTCCCCTCCAAAGTGCCACATTTCACTTGGGACAAAGCAGATGATACCGAGCAAAGAGGAAACTGAATGACAACACAGTGCTGGTCAGCAAATGGTACTGCCTGACAAAGCTGAGGCACCTGACTTATGTCAGCGTTTACATGAGGTGGCACGTTACTGGAAGCTGTATCTAGGATAAGAAAGCGATCTCCAAGAAACAAAAGCAGCCCTGAAATCAATGACACCCTCACAACACCATTCCATAAATCAATCCTCAAAGCTGCAAGGCTGGCTAAATTCAATTTGCTGAACATGGTTTGCGTATCTTGTACTTAAATGCTTCTTAGTAACATTAAATATTACAAACCAAATCACTGCTAGTCCCAGTGGATAAAAAAAATAACGCAAATGATCAAACTCATCATTTTAAACAGCATTTCAGAGCCAATCGTTACTCTGAAAAACCTTCATACTCTTTTCCATTGGTAGAACACAATTTCCCTTACTGTTCAGCAAATACAAACTCACCAGCAAGCAGGCTGGAATGAACCCATCCTCCGTACAGTGCTCTGCGTATTCCTTCAAATCGGAGCTTTCTAAAATAAATTCACGGCAGGTAGCTAGAAGTTTTTCCTGTTGTAAATACCCTGCAACAAATCAGATAAGAACATTATATTCCAGACATTTCTTCTGCTCAGCGGATATCAAAGCATTAACACAAACAGCTGTGTGCAGTGGTGAGGCACTTGCTAAGGATTTCTGTGCTGGGCGACGATGCAGAGCTAGTTTAAAAGAACACCCAGCTTGCAAAATATTCCTTTAATAGTTAAAACCAGAAAGGACACAAAACATGACTGATACTGCACTGTGGTTACAAATGACTCAAGGCTGGAAGCGGGGCACTACCAGCAAATTCAAGAGGCTGACAACACGAAACTCACACGGGCTGAACAGCCTCACTTGATAATTAAAAGGAATTCTAGAGTACTTTCTTGGTAAAATCCACTCCAGTGTAACAGTAACTGCGCACAGCTTCCTGTTCAAAAACAGGTAACACATGCAATTTTTAGAACGGTGTATTTTTTTCCCCACAAATACAGTATATAAAAATTAAGAAAATAAAAACATTTTCCTCACTCGATTCCTGAGATTTTCACTTGGAACAGATGCACGAGGTGCCATTTGCACACTGCATACACCCCAGGACTAAACAGATACCGTAACAGGACGCACGCTGAAAAAGTCTATTTTTCCAAAACTACAATCCTCAGCAAATACATTCTGCTTTCAGTCTGCTTTGATTGTCAACTACTCTAGACATTATAAGATAAAAAGAACTCAATCTGAACAAAGGAGTTAAGAACAAAGAGCCACAACGGAAAACGCCTTTCCTTTCTTGTCTGTAACAGAACTGAACAAGAAATATTTTCAAGAGGTGTTAAAATACAAACCTAATTATACAGTGTGGGATTTATATACATTAGCATACAGATTTACATAGAGCCTGCAAATGGACTGCCTCAGATCAATGATGCCTATAGAAAAATGTTGACTTGAAGTTTGCATGAAGACAAACATCTTCTAGCAGATCCAAACATATCCAGTAAGGGCACCGCATTTCAGACACAAAAAGCCCATGCCCTGGTCTCCAAACAATAAGGACATTTTGAAGTTTGGGAATAACCACCATGGGTGCAATCACGATGCAGGAGCTGGCTTATCTGATTGAGAAGTGATGGTGGTACCTGTGGAAATGAGAGGGTCACCCAATTTTACCTTCAACCATTTCAAACAGTTTGCTAGAAAACACTCAAACCATTAACTCACAAAAAGCTGAAAGCGCAGTTTGG
Source organism: Numida meleagris (assembly GCF_002078875.1). NCBI lineage: Eukaryota > Metazoa > Chordata > Aves > Galliformes > Numididae > Numida > Numida meleagris. Next base: position 178,248,095 of record NC_034409.1, on the reverse strand, counting down.
GAAAATATAATTATATGCTGGTCTTATTCCCATCCACTGTTGGCCGGTATCGAGGGATAGGGTATTGGCCAGATAGGGCCTAGATCTGTGCCGGAATGGATGTTCTTCCCAGCCAACTCATCTAGACACATAAAAAGCTGCAATGTTTCTTTCTTGAATCTACTACTACATCACCACAAGGGATGACTGAACGCTTGCATACCTCCAGATACACCAACTTCCTGCAAAGTAAGGCCTTCCAATCTTCAGAAACGGCAGAACCAATATTCTCTGGGTAATGGAACTTACCTGCTCGTGCACGCACTTAATAATTATGTAATATTACACAATCTTTAACACTGCCAAAACTAAATTAAAGCGCAAAAGGTTGAGTACCTTCTGATCTAGGAATGATTCTTTATTTTGCTCTACTTAAGAAATGTAAGCACTTAACTCATAGCATCAGTTGACGCTTACATTCATTATGAAAAGATACATTTTGTTACACGTTTTCCTCTGGGTGAGCTTATCTTATGCTAGCTTTCTTTATCATCTCAAACGCCACCAACCTTCAGATCACCAGAAAGCTAGAGAAAACAAATCCTCAGCCGGAAGCAGTGCACTGTCAGCCTGTTTACCAGCTCACAGCTCAGCGATGCCTCATGGAGGAGGAATCCCTAATAGAGAGCAGAGCACACTACAGGGAACACCCGCTCCACACCTTGAGCTGCTCAGCTCAGTGCACGCATGATGCACGCACTGTGCCACAGCCAACACGAGCCGGGATAGACCGTCCCTCCTGAATGGGATGTGGCCAAGATTTTCTATTGAGAATGACCATGAGCCTGATAGATAAGCTGTCTGCCCAGGAATGTGTAACTCAACCAACTTGATACAGCAAAACTCAGTGAGAGATCTTAATCTTCCTTGGGTCATTTCAAATCTTCTTTCAAAATGCTTGACGTTTCTTGAAACCTTCTGTTGCTTCACCAGAATAGATGCAATTCATCCTTAATGGCCTCAGTTCTCAAGACAGCAGCAATACGAATTTCAGGCAGAATTAAAAAGAAACTAAGGAGGCACACTGAAGATGCTGCCTTAATGGCTCTCGGTCAGGAAAATGACGGACAACTGAAGGAAAATCTGAAGGAAAGTGCCAGCAAACCTTACTGACCTACTCACGGCTCACCTGCTCTGTAATATCACAGACTGCGTTGGGTTGGAAGGGACCTTCAAGCCCACCCAGCCCCAACCCCACGCCAGGCAGGCTATGCCCACCAGCTGGGGCTGCCCAGCGCCCCATCCAACCCGGCCTTCAGCACCTCAGGGACGGGGCACCCACAGCTCTCTGGGCAGCTGTGCCGGCGCCTCACCACCCTCAAATAAAACGTGGCTCTCACCTTGTTTGCTCTCATCTTTGGCATTGACCAAACAATGCGGTCATTTAAACAGTTCGCTCTGCTGCCCCGGTCCTGAAAACATCCTTTGCACAGAGGCGGAGCTCTCAGTCCGCCCTCGCAGATGGCACACACGGGGAGGGAAAGGGAGAGCACCAGAGCCTTCACCCGCTCCCACCAGGTATTTCGGGTCGGCCCTTACGCCCTATTGCATGCCGTCTGTTAGCTGCCCGCCCGAGGCCGCCCCGCCCGCCCCGAGCTCGGTCACCCGCGGGCCGGGGGCAGCGGGCTGACAGCCCCAGCGCGGGCCGGGGGCGCCGTGGAAGCGACCGAGGACGCGGGGTACGGCCCCAACCTCTACGCCCGGGCTCTCCCTCCCGCTTCCCTCGCTCA